>NW_011494661.1:2058367-2098054 GCF_000754665.1 Bison bison bison | reverse complement strand
TGTGGAGATTCCTTAAAAAACTGGAAATAGAACTGCCATATGACCCAGCAATCCCACTGCTGGGCATACACACCAAGGAAACCAGAATTGAAAGAGACACGTGTACCCCAATGTTCATTGCAGCACTGTTTATAATAGCCAGGACATGGAAGCAACCTAGATGTCCATCAGTAGACGAATGGATAAGAAAGCTGTGGTACATATACACAATGGAGTATTACTCAGCCATTAAAAAGAATACATTTGAATCAGTTCTAATGAGGTGGATGAAACTGGAGCCTATTATACAGAGTGAAGTAAGCCAGAAAGAAAAACACCAATACTGTATACTAACACATATATATGGAGTTTAGAAAGATGGTAATGATAACCCTGTATGCGAGACAGCAAAAGAGACACAGATGTATAGAACAGTCTTTTGGACTCTGTGGGAGAGGGTGAGGGTGGGATGATTTGGGAGAATGGCATTGAAACATGTACATAATCACATATGAAACAGATCATCAGTCCAGCTTCGATGCATGATACACGATGCTCGGGGCTGTTGCACTGGGATGACCCAGAGGGATGGAATGGGGAGGGAGGTGGGAGGAGGCGTTCAGGATGGGGAACATGTGTACACCAGTCGTGGATTTATGTCAATGTATGGCACAACCAATACAATATTGTAAAGTAACTAGCCTCCAATTAAAATAAATAAATTTATATTTAAAAAAAATAACAAAATACAATATGTAAGCTGCCACCATTCCCTACTACTCCAAAGTAAGCAGAGTACTGATATCAGAGTTCTCTTACTTTGTCGGTAGTAAAATTAAGTACTTGTAGGTCCAAACAGGACAGATTTACCTTAAAGCTATCAATCCTATTCTGTGGAGCACTATCATCATGGGTGTTCCTTTCCAACCATTTCAGAAATTCCCATGATAGAAATAATATAAATAACTCACATTTTACTTCAGATTGCCCTGGTTTTTTTCCAAATGGGAGACTACCTGCTGAAAAAAGTGTACAGTAAGTACATTTTTTTGTACAGCTGAGTGGTTCTTTCTACTGTTTCTATAAGTGAACAAAGTAGTGATTTTTCTTTCTAAACCAAATCTGCTTCATGAGATAAACTTGCTGTGACACAGATTAAAAAAAAAATCTGTCTCCCTCTAGGAGCCACTGCACCTTTTATATATTTGTGAGCTGCTGTCAGGCAGGCTCCTCTTCTCCCCTTTTGGACATATTTGGTTCCTTTAATCATGGCTAATAAATCAGTCCTTTCATTCTCTTAATGGTTTTCCTTGCTTTTCTCTGAACGCCATCCAATTGGTTTATATGCTTCTTAGTGATGAACAAACCAAAACTTAATGTCATATTACAACTGTGACTCTTTTTCTGCAGTGTTCCAGATGTGATATTACAAAAGCTATCAATTCCTCATGTGTGCATGCTTGGTCACTCAGTTGTGTCCATCTCTTTGCAACCCCATGGACTATAGCCCACCAGGCTCATCTGTCCTTGGGGATTCTCCAAGGTAAGAACACTGAAGAGGATTGCCATGTCCTCTTCCAGGGCATCTCCCCAATCCAGGGATTGAACCCAGGCCTCCCACATTGTAGATAGATTCTTTACTGTCTGAGCCACCAGGGAGACCCTAAGCCACCAGGGAAGCCCATCAATTTCCTATAAAATACTTGAAAAAATATCCAAGGAAAACCAAAAGACACAGAGACAGTGGTGGCTTCTATGAAGCCAGTTCTGGTGGTGTCACTCAGTGAAATATTTATAGAAATTCCTCTCTTTCATTGTTTTTGGTAGGCATTGTTTATTATTTTTTTAAAAGAGCAATTATGAGATTCATGATACTTTCAGATTTTTTTAAAACATATGAAATCTTTATTATTCTAACCCTTTCTCTGTGGAGAGGGTCTTCTGGCACTGGACTAATTCCTTCGTGTCTCAAACCTGCCTGTCCTGTCACCAAGTGTCAGTCATTCCGGTCTCCTTGGTGCTGAAGGCCACTCACCTCAAGTCAACGTGCTGCTTCTTATACCCCTACTGCCAGTTTCTATGATAAAAGATAAACCATATCCCACAGTCTGGCTGCCTTGCCTGATAAATCTTCTGTTATCAGGAGCTGCTTCCCAGCTTCCCTCACTTCAGAGGCTCACTCTGGCGCCAGCTTTACCTTCCTCTATCCCTCTACGTTGGAAAAGGAAATGGCAATTCACTCCAGCACTCGCCGGGTAAACAGCCGTGTCATGCTGACAAGTTCGAAAATATGACAGACCTTAACCCAGAATTTATTTTAACTTAAAAATTGGACTTTCATTTTAAAGATAATTCATTTTTTATTTTGCAGCTTTCCTGAAATATTCATATTCGAATCCAAGAAACATTCAGATCAGATCAGTCGCTCAGTCATGTCCGACTCTGCAACCCCATGAATCGCACCACACCAGGCCTCCCTGTCCATCACCAACTCCCGGAGTTCACTGAGACTCACGTCCATTGAGTCAGTGATGCCATCCAGCCATCTCATCCTCTGTCGTCCCCTTCTCCTCCTGCCCTCAATCCCTCCCAGCATTAAAGTCTTTTTCCAATGAGCCAACTCTTCGCATGAGGTGGCCAAAGTACTGTACTTTCAGCTTTAGCATCATTCCTTCCAAAGAAATCCCAGGGCTGATCTCCTTCAGAATGGACTGGTTGGATCTCTCTGCAGTCCAAGGGACTCTCAAGAGTCTTCTCTAATATCACAGTTCAAAAGCATCAATTCTTCGGCACTCAGCCTTCTTCACAGTCCAACTCTCACATCCATACATGAACACTGGAAAAACCATAGCCTTGACTAGACGAACCTTTGTTGGCAAAGTAATGTCTCTGCTTTTGAATATGCTATCTAGGTTGGTCATAACTTTCCTTCCAAGGAGTAAGCGTCTTTTAATTTTGTGGCTGCAGTCACCATCTGTAGTGATTGTGGAGCCCAGAACAATAAAGTCTGACACTGTTTCCACTGTTTCCCCATCTATTTCCCATGAAGTGATGGTACCAAATGCCATGATCTTCGTTTTCTGAATGTTGAGCTTTAAGCCAACTTTTTCACTCTCCACTTTCACTTTCATCAAGAGGCTTTTGAGTTCCTCTTCACTTTCTGCCATAAGGCTGGTGTCATCTGCATATCTGAGGTTATTGATATTTCTCCCGGCAATCTGTGTGTTTCTTCCAGTCCAGTGTTTCTCATGATGTACTCTGCATAGAAGTTAAATAAGCAGGGTGACAATATACAGCCTTGACGTACTCCTTTTCCTATTTGGAACCAATCTGTTGTTCCATGTCCAGTCCTAACTGTTGCTTCCTGACCTGCATACAAATTTCTCAAGAGGCAGGTCAAGTGGTCTGGTATTCCCATCTCTTTCAGAATTGTCCACAGTTTATTGTGATCCACACAGTCAAAGGCTTTGGCATAGTCAATAAAGCAGAAATAGATGCTTTTCTGGAACTCTCTTGCTTTTTCCATGATCCAGCGGATGTTGGCAATTTGATCTCTGGTTCCTCTGCCTTTTCTAAAACCAGCTTGAACATCAGGAAGTTCACGGTTCACATCTTGCTGAAGCCTGGCTTGGAGAATTTTGAGCATTACTTTACTAGCATGTGAGATGAGTGCAATTGTGCGGTAGTTTGAGCATTCTTTGGAATTGGAATGAAAACTGACCTTTTCCAGTCCTGTGGCCACTGCTGTTTTCCAAATTCGCTGGCATATTGAGTGCAGCACTTTCACAGCTTCATCTTTCAGGATTTGGAATAGCTCAACTGGAATTCCATCAGCTCCACTAGCTTTGCGTAGTGATGCTTTCTAAGGCCCACTTGACTTCACATTCCAGGATGTCTGGCTTTAGGTCAGTAATCACACCATCGTGATTATCTGGGTTGTGAAGATCTTTTTTGTACAGTTCTTCTGTGTATTCTTGCCATCTCTTCTTAATATCTTCTGCTTCTGTTAGGTCCATAGCATTTCTGTCCTTTATCGAGGCCATCTTTGCATGAAATGTTCTTTTGGTATCTCTGATTTTCTTGAAGAGATCCCTAGTCTAGATCCCAAGAAACATCAAGCAGTAATAACCTTGATGGGTTTTAGTTAAGGCAGAATGAAAGCTTAGTAGAGAATGTAAGACTCCGAAACCAGACTGTTCACATTTGAATCCCAGGTCCACTATCCTGTGTGATCTAAGAGATATTTAGCTGCTCTGTGCCTTGGTTTTTAAAAGTATAAAATGGGGGCTTAATAAGAGTATCTATTTCAAGGGTTGTTGTGGCAATTAAATGAATAACAACTCTTATTTTCTGAGTGAGTACCTATAAGCACCTCTGAAGAAAGGCATGCCATTAAGCTAAAACATAAGGGAGGATATAAAGTCCCTTCTAGCCTCTCCTCAAAATGGTCTGTGCCTCAGGGATGGTGATTTCTGGTTGGAAATTCAAAGCATGTACACACACACAAAGAAAGCGAGCAAGCATAAGGCAGTGTATATGCTTTATACACTCATTTGTATAAAGTCTGAAACTATTAATCACTAAGGACTTGAAAATCCTTTAATACTAAATCTAGGTGTTTCTTCTTAGCCTGACAGGCAGAGCCAGCTGGATGTGTCTACACACTGAGAAATCAATTACATGCATTTTATCCACTTTATCATAGATTATATTATTTGGCACCTGACTTTGAGCAGAACGATAAAAAATCCTAAAATACACAGGTATTTGGTCTAAGCTATATACTTATTTATCTATCATCTCTCCACTTTTGATAGGTCTTCCTTATATTTTAAGCAGACAGGCACATAAATCAAATTTCTGAAAGGATTTATGAAAATTCTTGCTAAAATATTTTGACACCAATGTGCATGCTCAGTTGAAAAGTCATGTCTGATTCTTTGCGACTCCATAGGCCCATGGGATTTCCCAGGCAAGAATACTGGGATGGGTTGCCATTTCCTTCTCCAGGGTATCTTCCCAACCCATGGATCTAACCTGCATCTCCTGCATTGGCAGGTGGGTTCTTTACCACTGAACCACCAGGGAAGCCCCACTGACACCAATACCACTCTACTCTTCTATCAGAAAGCAACTTCCTACATTCTTCAAGTTTCATAGGAGCTTTATTAACTATAGTCAAGTTTAAAAAAGAGAAAAAACCTCCAGAACAGTTCAAATTCAAAATAGAGGGGAACAAATTAGAAAAGAAACATAAACAGTATGTTAATCTGGACAAAGTTGACAAAACTGTGAGACAAAAGAAATATATTCTTGGCTTTCAGCACTTGCCTAGCATTCTGAACTAAGCACTGAACTTATAGAAAATATGTAAATATATTTATAAATCTGTAAATATGTCTCCTAACATTCAAGGAGGATAATGATTCTAGAGGATAAAGATTTCTGCCCCTCCAGTACAACTCTTTCTTCAGTAGACCTAATCACTTTGCTAGTGTACAGAGGGGACTGGGACTTCCATAGGGATGTAGTGTGTGAGTTACTAGTTGTCTAATCTTGACGGGTCATTTACTTAACTTTCCCTCCTCTCAGGCTCTATGTTACCACTCTATGAGTGTTCTACTCATAGAGTAGAATTTGCACTGTGAGCCACCTCAAAGCCTTCCTTTTCAGAGAAAGGTGTAAATGTGTGTTCAGTTGTGTCCCACTCTTTCCTCACCAGGCTCCTCTGTCTGTGGGATTTTCCAGGGAAGAATACTAGAGTGGGTTGCCATCGCCTTCTCCAGAGGATCTTCCTGACCTGGGAATCGAACCCCAGTCTCCCATATTCCAGGCAGATTCTTCACCATCTGAGCCACCAGAAAAACCCTAAGGTGTACATAAATAATTTTAAAAAGAAAAAGCAACTCAAAACTAGATTCTCTTTCTTTAATTTTCTTTTTAGTTAATTTTATTAGAGTATTAGTGTGTGTGTGTGTATATATATACACACTCTTTTTTAGATTCTATTCCCATATAGGTTAAACCTAGATTTTCTGATTTGAAATTCCAAGGTCATGATAATAGTTGAAAATACATCACTGTCCACTAGAAATAAGTTAAGTAATAAATATTTATTGATTTTATAATGAATGCATTTTGAGGAATAGTAAATAGAGATTTTTCAATTACTAAGCACTGAGAGATTTGAAAAGAGGAAGAAATACCATTTTATCCATTTTGTGGTAGGAATATACAGGCTGTATTTCTCAGTTGGTAAAGAAACCGCCTGCAATGCAGGAGACCCAGGTTTGATTCCTGGATCAGGAAGATCTGCTGGAAAGGGATAGGCTACCTACTTCAGTATTCTTGGGTTTCCCTTGTGGTTCAGCTGGTAAAGAATCCACCTGCAATGCGGGAGACCTGGGTTCGATCCCTTTGTTGGGAAGATCCCCTGGAGAAGGGAAAGCTACCCACTCCAGTATTTTGGCCTGGAGAATTCCAGGGACTGTATAATTCATGGGGTCTCAAAGAGTGAGACACAACTGAGTGACTTTCACTCACTCCCTCAGGGAAAATTTGGAAAAGCAAATAGTATTTTTCAGATAATTTCATAGTATTATTTTATTGTATTGATTTAGGTTTACAAAGAAAGCCCAAATAGATTATATTATTTTAATAACATGTGTAGGTTATAGAAAAACATAATAATTACTAGGGCAGGCTTAGGAGGTATTGTGGATGGACATAACAACACTGTACTGTTTAAATTCTTGCCTCCAGTGAAGTCTACAATCATGTGAATAATAACAGAATTTGGAATATGGTATTTCACTAACAAAGATACAGCTATTGTTAAAATGTACTGGCTAATGGACACATAAGTGATCATGAAGTAAGTGTATTAATTTCTCTATATTTATTGTTATTATTATTATTTTTGCAGCATTTTACTGACTTTATTTGGAGAAGGCAATGGCAACCCACTCCAATACTCTTGCCTGGAAAACCCCATGGACGGAGGAGCCTGGTAGGCTGCAGTCCATGGGGTCACGAAGAGTCGGACACTTACTGAGCAACTTCACTTTCACTTTTCACTTTCACACATTGGAGAAGGAAATGGCAACCCACTCCAGTGTTCTTGCCTGGAGAATCCCAGGGATGGCGGAGCCTGGTGGGCTGCCGTCTATGGGGTCGCACAGAGTCGGACACGACTGAAGTGACTTGGCAGCAGCAGCAGCACTGACTTTATTCCCTGTGCTGTGTGCTACATCCTTGTGACTTATTTTATAGCAGGTAGTTTTTACCGCTTAATCCCCTTCATCTATTTCATCCACCCCACCCCTTTCTGTGTATCTGAGTCTGTTCCTGCTTAAATTAGGTATTACATTTTTCATTTGATAATCTAAACTATTATTTCTGTGATCAGTTAAAACAAATTTACTCATTGGAACATATGTAAAGAAGTATTAAAGAAAAGCAGGCATTTAAATTTGAGTAATTTTAATGTTTAGCACATGAGTTTTTCTAAATTTACATGGTCAAGAGAGATTAACATTTACTGAGTACACCAGAAATTCTTTAATCAACACTGCAAATCATTTGACGATGGCCAAAAAAAAAAAAATCCTCCTTGGTAAGTTATATTAGATTAAAAGATATAAAGATCTCATCTTTTGAATTTCAAAGACAGATGAAAACTCATTTTTCATTACACTTTGACATCCTCATCATAGTACTTATGACAATTATAACTAATTTATTATTTGTATAATTATTTATTAAACATTGATTTTTTTTCCCACTAGACTCTGAAGTCTATGAGGACAGAGATTATATCTATTTTAATCTGCACTGTATTTGGAACATTGTAGTAATAATATTAACAACAATAACGTGTTAAATTTTATTGAGTGTTCAGAGTTTGTCAGACCCTTTTCAAGCATTTTACATGTATCATTGTAAAGTTCATTTGATTATATTTGTTGTGTTAATAAGTCCATGCATAAGAACTTAAATTTATAGAATGAAGTACAAAAGACTCTTTTGTCAAGCAGAATGGGGCCCAGGTTGAGAGGGCCTATAGAGATCAGATACTTCAAATAAATGATTAAAACAAAGAGGCCACAGATGGTCAACAAGTGTAAGAAAAGATCCTCATCATCATTAATCATCAGGAAAATACAAATCAAAATCATAAAGAGATGTCGCTCACACCTGTCACAATAACCATCATCAAAAAGAACACAAACGACAAATGTTGGCGAGGATGTGGAGAAAAGGGAACCCCTATACACTGTTGCGGAGAAGGTGATGGCAACCCACTCAAGTCCTCTTGCCTGGAAAATCCCACAGACAGAGGAGCCTGGTGGGCTGCAGTCCATGGGGTTGCTAAGAGTCGGACACGACTGAGCGACTTCACTTTCACTTTTCACTTTCATGCATTGGAGGAGGAAATGGCAACCCGCTCCAGTGTTCTTGCCTGGAGAATCCCAGGGACGGGGGAGCCTGGTGGGCTGCCGTCTATGGGGTCACACAGAGTTGGACATAACTGAAGCGACTTAGCAGCAGCAGCAGCAGCAGCATACACCGTTGGTGGAAATGTAAATTGTTGCAGCCGCTGTGGAAAACAGTATGAAAGTTTCTCAAAAAACTAAAAATAGAACTACCACATGACCAGCAACTCCACTTGGGGAATATAGCCAAAATTTTGTAGTTACTATAAATGGAAAAGTAACTTTTCAAAATTGTATTTTAAAAGTATAACTTTAAAGTTGCTTCATCAGAACATTTTCTAAGTATGTGCACATATACTTATGTTGTATTTGATACTAATTTCAATTGTTATCTGTCATTATAAATCTAGAAAAAGTTTTGAAAAATCTAGTTGAGGTTTTAAACTTCAACTTGATTTTCTCTTTTCTTACGAGCATGAAACATCTGTAGAGTTTGCCATATGGAAGTGCCTGGCTTTACAAGTAGTAGTCTTTTTTCAAAAAAAAAAAAACATCAGAACATGTTTTGGCAAATAAAATCATGATTAATATAAAATCATTAATCATAATAAATATAATGTTTAAGAGAATACAGAATTTTGATCCTGTGGTTAGGGCAGACTATTCTTGAAATATTAGTATCTTCTCACTAACTTAAGAATTGCAAATTTTAAAAAGCCACTTTAGATTTTCAGAGTGAAAGTTTAAAAATGAAAAAATGGTAAAGAGGTCAGCTGATAAGTAGCTTTTATTGAGCAACTCTCTACATTCTACAACTCTGATAAGTAACAAGTACTCATGCAATTATGGTTCTAAAAATTAGGCCAATAAGAAAGTACTCCACATACACAGTGTAGCTGAGTTGAATAAGGACCTCAGAAACTGAGCTCAGCTCTTGCAAGTTTAAAAGCAATAGACTCTTGAGGTGAACTAAAACTAACATGTTCTAGTACATTCCTTCATGCCAAAAAATCCACGCAATGCCATTTGACTTTTATATGAGATCCCAAATACATTAGGACATCTGCTTCAAATAGTTATAAGATGAAGATAATACACCTATTATTTTCATTAAGTTTCCCAATCAGACTTTATGCTATGACCCCTTTCAACAATCCCATGATCTTAAACGTGATACCCCACCTTGCTAGAACATGATGCTTAGAAATCAAACAAAATTGGCTGAACCTAGTGAAGGATGAAGGACTCAGTCCTCGTTTTGTTTCAAAGAACTTTTTCCATAAAGAAATGAATTCCGTTGACAGCCCCTTATTCATAGGGTCCTTCCTCTCTCCCACAAGGGCTGAGGAAGGTTTCTAACACTCTTTTGCCACCCTCTTGGCTGCACTCTGATTTCATGACCTTCGAGTTAATCCTTCTTTTCTTCCTATTAGCAAGTGCAAGTGGGCTGACTTCAAAAGAACTGTAACAGGTCACAAGGTTTAATGGGCATAGAGATAATCATCTAAATTACATTTCTAGGTCTGATGGGCTAGACAGACTCAGAGGGTGACTCTACCAGCAAATTTGCTGTTAATCAGCCAGGTTGGTGGGTCTGAATGAAGCCTTTGCCTTCCTCCCTGCGGGGCTGGGTCTCACTGACTGATGAGTAAAGGCAGCTGCATTAACTTTCTTCTCCCACAAAATGTGTCGTGTCCCAAAAGGACATGAAAGTCAAATGTGGCCACAGCTCAAACACCAGATGCACTCTTTTCATCTCAGTGGAGTTATCTGCCCTCTACTTGTAGATGGTGATCCTGAGACAACAGTTGTTGCTGATTTTCACGATCTGTTAACACTCAGGAATTTTTACATTAAAGAACTTTTTTTTCCTACATTTGTTTCTTGCAGCATCTAGGAAAATGCCATAACCTACTATATATATATATATATTTTTTTTTTTTTTTTTTGCTGCATGATTCTTAACTGTAACAGGAAGAAGAGACATGGAATGACTCTAAAGATAAAAGGAACCAAAGTAATTTGCCTCTTAAAATTCAAAGACAAACATCCCTTTGGAATTGGCAGAGGGAAAAATATACAAGTTGTTTTTACGATGCAGGCTCATCCAATCTGGTTACAAATTTCATTGTCTCATGAAGAAAAACAGCAGGCTTTCCTCTGATAGAGTATGGTGTGAGAATATATGTTAATTATATTTAACTAAACCCCCAAAAAGAATGAACTGGAATCATTTTAAATTAATCAATATGCTGAATATAAGAACAAATATGATACAGTATCTCTCATATCTGTGACACTTTATAGTTTACAAAAGGCATTTCTATTCATTATAATTTTATTCTCAATTACAATCCAATGAAATAGCTGGGGAAAATATTATTATCTTCACTTTAAAGATCATAGCAATTTTCTAAGTGCCATTTCAATGTTATTAAGGTAGCAAGTGATATAGTCAGCACAAAAACCTGGGTCTTTCGATGCCACACCCAATCCTTGTGCATAAATAAGTAACATTTCATAAAATGTGGTCTTCTGGTGGAATGCACTAGTGGCTTAAAAAAAAAAAAAGATATTCACTCAATTAAGCCTTCTTGGCAGAGGTGGTAGGTAAATAGGTTTACACAATCAGCATTCTAAAGTGAAAAATATAAAATACACTGAATTGATTTAACAAGAAGGATGTTACTATGTTAAAACAGCTACATATATTATGTTTCTAAAACCCTGGATGACTCTGAATAGCACAGACTGTATAAAAGCCACAAATATAAGAAGTCATATTTTGGTTTGATGCTGAAGTGACCATGTTGAAATTTAATAAACAAATGGAATACAAATGATTTAAGTAAAATCCCAGAATAAAAAGAAATATTGGACTTTTATAAATGCCAATATTAAACTATTTTAAGACCTTTTTCTAAATTATAAAAATTTTACCTTCCCCACTCACCCACATACCAAAAAAAGAAACAGAAAGGAAGAATTTCGAAACTTCAGACTCAGTGGTGGTTAATTACACAGAGGGCTGAAGTAGGAAGGGGATGTACTATGAACTCTGTGGTAAGGTCTCTTGAGACTGGGGACAGAATGAAAGAGAAGGAAATTAGAGTGTGGAGGGTATTAATTTCTAAGAAAAGGACTTTTTAATAAAGTACAGATTGGTCAGATGATTACTAAACATATCATCGCTCTCTGATGACTGAATACTAGGAGGAATAGGGAGAAGATTATTTGAAGATATTCGTACAATAATATGTCACCAAATATGAATCTGGTCCATTAATGAGAACAGCCTTTATTTTCAATTTAGAAGTTTCAATTTTTTAATGTTTAATAAAAAGAAGTAGACTTTGGCTTTTAAAAGTTGTTTTTTTGTCTGTTTGTTTGTTTTTTACCAAAACAGATATAAACGAACAAAAAGAAACAAGGAAAAAAAAAACACTGCTTATTGGATCCTCAAAAGAAGCTTTTATCCAAAACATACTACTTTGTTTGGTATGTCTTTTACCTGATATTTGATGAAGTTTTCCTTTTGGTCTTGGTTCCTTTTTGTTTGCATAGATTTGAATTACATTTAACAAGGGCAAATAAAACTAAAAACATAATTATTCATGTTATCAAAATAATCACAGAAATACTCAATCTGATATGTTATATAAGCAAAACATAAATGCCTTTGACAATTTTGGGGAATTCAAGAAAAACAAAGGAAAACATCTTTGTTGTTCAGAATCACTTATGGGAAAGGTTAGGAAATGTTAAAAAAAATGAATAAAAACACGTTTGTGCCATATGCCATAAAACAGAGTAATCAATATAAGGTTGAAAGTCAAACTTATGGGACACAACACTAAAGGGGTTTATTTTGTTCCCTGGAAAAATAATATCCCTGGTGATATAATCTAAAAATTAGTCTTTTCACACACCACAACAGAGTATTCTGAGAAGCAAAGAAACTCTTTCTTATTATACAAATAAATGGACAACGAAAAAAAAGAAAGAATTGTATTGAAAAGAGAATGCATCTGAGTTGTGTAATCCTAAAAGCAGGTCCTTTTTATATGAGAAGGAAGGGCATATGTTTGAGGAGTTTTCATCCTCAAGTCTAAGAATCACTAGAATAAGGAAAAGCAGTGACAGGAGAGAAAACTAAAAATAGAATTACCATGTGACCCAGCAATCCCACTCCTGGACAGATAATCAGAGAAATTCACAATTCAAAAAACACATGCACCCCAGTGTTCATAGCAGCACTATTTACAGCAGCCAGGACATGGAAGCAACCTAAATGTCCATCAACAGAGAAATGGATAAAAAAGATGTGGTAATACATACAGTGGAATATTACTCAGCCATAAAAAGGAATGAAATTGGATCATTTGTAGAGACATGGATGGACCTAGAGACTGTCACACAGACTGAAGAAAGTCAGAAAGAGACAAACAAATATATATTAATGCATATATGTGGAATCTAGAAACATGGTATAGATTATATTATTTGCAAAGCAGAAATAGAGGCACAGACCTAGAGAACAAACATATGGACACCAGGAGGGAAGGGAGACTGGGGTGAATTGGGAGACTGAGACTGACATATATACACTATTAATACTATGTATAAAACTGATAAGGAGCTTCCCAGGTGGAGCTAGTGGTAAAGGACCCACCTGCCGATGCAGGAGATGCAAGAGACACTGGTTCTATCCCTGGGTTTGGAAGATTCCCTGGAGGATGTCATGACAACCTATTCCAGTATTCTTGCCCAGAGTGGACAGAGGAGCCTGGTGGTCAACAGTCCATAGGGTTGCAAAGAATCAGATATGACTGAAGCGACTTAAGAACATAGCACACATAAAATAGATAAGGGCTTCCCCCATGGCTCAGCAGTAAAGACTGCTTGTAATGCAGGAGACACAGGAAATGTGGGTTTGATCCCTGGGTCAGGAAGATCCCCTGGAGGAGAAAATAACAACCCACTCTAGTCTTCTTGACCTGAAAAAAATCCCATGGACAGAGGAGCCTGGGGAGCTACAGTCCAAAGGGTTGAAAAGAGTGGGAAATGACTGAGTGATTGAGCACAAGCAAGATGAAATAGATAACTAATGAGAACCTACTATACAGCTCAGGGAACTTTACTCAGTGCTCTGTGGTGACCTAAGTGGGAAGGGAAGCCAAAAAAGAGGTGATGCATGTACATGTATAGCTGATCACTTTTCTGTACAGTAGAGATTAACTCAACATTGTAAAGCAATATATCCCAATAAAAATGTTTTTATAAAAAAGAAAGACACTGAAGGCAGCCAACTACGGCAAGAAAGTGAATGCTGATAAAATGGTCCAACCCTCTCTGGGGGAGGGTATCAAACGGTGACACTTAAGAAGTTAAGGTCTCAATAGAAGTGAACTAAAGAAGTTACTAGAGTGAAGATGAATTAGATGGCAAACTGTGGGTCTAATCCTCCAAATCTACTTTGGCACACAGCCCCTTTAAACTCTGGGCCAAGTAGTCAGCAGAGGGACTGGCCCATGGCATTTGGAAAAGCGAGTGATCACAGAGTCATAATGAGCCCCTTGATTCAGACTTGTGATGTCCTAAACTTTTGCTCTGTGGTATTTACAAACACACACAGTGGAAAAGAGAATAGCATCTTGCAGTAAACTGCGACTGGGATATCCTTCTAAGTTCATTAGTGAGGTTTTTAAAAAGTCATTTCATCCACCCCACCCTGTGATGTGTGAATTCTTTCTTTAACATTGCCACCAAGTGGCCAACAGTCTATGTCTTGGAGAAGGAAACAGAGTCTATGTCTCAGATACTTTGAAGAGAAACTGACTGCTTCTTTTTAAAAAATTATTTTTATTTAAGTAGAGTTGATTTAAAATGTGTTAGTTTCTGTTGCACAGCAAAGTGATTCAGTTATACAAATACATGCATCCACTCTTCTTTAGATTCTTTTCCCACATACATCATTACAGGGTATTGAGTAGAGTTCTTTGTGCTGTGAGTAGGTCCTTATTATTTATCTATTTCATATGTAGTAATATGTATATGTCACTCCTAGTTTATCCCTCCCCTCCCTTTCTCCCTTGGTAACCATGTTTGTTTTCTACTTCTGTGACTCTACTTCTGTTTTATAAATAAGTTCATTTGTATCATTATTTTAGATTCCATATGTAAGCAATTGCTCCTCAAGGGCACCTACTGACACTTTATCCTGTCTTTGGAGAGCCTACTGGGATGTGACACAGCCACTTACCCTGTGACCTGTAATAACAGGAGTGACGGTACCAAGAGAGGCCTCCAGACCAGAGGGTTCTCACGGTGTGACACTGTCTGTGGCTTCTACTTTCCTTGATTCCTGTTTTCTGGTTCTTTAATCTTCCTGCAATAGCTCAGTTCTCTAAGTTATCAGGTATATTTTGGATAAGCTCCTTTTCCATTTAGGTTGACTAAAACGGATTTCTGTTTCTTGCTTCCAAGAACCTTGCTTATTAAAGGAGATTATAATGTAAGGCAATGGGAAATGAGGATGGGGGAATAAATAATGAATTTGACATGAAAGATGTTGAATGTGACAGAAGATAGGTTATCTAAGTAAAAATGATTCATATGCAAGTTGGAGAAGTGGGCAGAATTCATGAGGAAGGTTGAGATTGGAGGCAGGTATTTTCATCTTTACATTTAAAGTCCGAGGACTGGGGGAAGTATTCACAGAAGATGAACCCTATGTGGAATCCATGTGGAATCTCTTGTGAAAGGGTATTCGCTTTGGGTGACTGAGCTCTTACCAGTTCTAGAGATAGATCCCTTTGGGGTCAGCCAATCAACAGTAAACAGTTGGGTAAAAAATCATAGATAGTGAGATTCATGGAGATTTTTGAAGAACTCTAGGCATGGGACATGAGGACATGAAGTCTATTACAGCCATGGCCACGTGTAGACACCTGCAGTTGCCCAAAAGTTCCCAGGTGGAGTCTGGGGGAGGCTATACACCAGTGAGATGGGGAGGAAACAGGTGACACCATTTAAGAACTGAGTCAAGACTTCACCTGAAATCAAAAATATAGCTTTTTTTCACTTATATCAACTAGTAAATCCTCTTTATTTTAAAATTCAGTTCAAATTAGGTTTTTAACATAAGCGACATGTTGTTTTAACTACTGGATCCCTTCTCCTCAACTCCCAGTCTTCCTCCCCACACATACTAAGTTTGTCATTTGTAATGTGAGTGAAGTATGTTATATCAGAAGATATAAACCGATGGTCCATGAGTTAAATCTGATCACAGCAATTTTATTTGTTTGTTTCTTTGGCTTGCAGAGGACCTCTTTTTAAAAATTATTGCCAATATATAAAAAAAGGGGGGTCTTCCATTAAAATCCAAATATTTCATTTTTTTCTTTTGAAGACTCAGGAGATCTGACAATGCAGAGTCAGAACATTCATCACGAACTGAGTAGTTGATGTTCACCTTGTATAAGGTATATTCTTTCTATTTCTCACAGTCCCTACCACTTTCTATTGCCTCACACTTGGCCTAATTCTGTCTTGCATGTTACCTTCTGAAAGGATGTGTTTCCAACACTTCATGGTCAGTGAGGTCTGTACCAGGCCTCTTAAGTACTTCATTTAAGTAAAAGGCAAATGAATGTGAACAAAACACAGTGAAACTGCCAGTCTTAAAAGAGGAACTAACTTACACCTGGAAGCTTAATCATACTCTTTATGTAAGGCTTACAGGAATTTATCTGGAGCAGAACATGATTTAATTATGAAAAATCCAAAGTTCTGACAATAGACACTTTTATTTCATGGCTGAGAAGGTTTCCTCATTTGTCCTCTAGGGCAAAATACCTTAGTAGGTTAGGAGCAGCTAATTGTACAACAATGAATATCATGAGCTTTAAAACCAGACAGACCTAAATTTAAGTCCCAGGTTTTCCTCCATGTTGGCTGTGATGATAGTGTCCATCACATAAAGTTGTCATGTAAAAAAAAAAAGTGATAAAATAAGCCAAGAACAGAAGATGGCATGTAGACATTTAATATGATAGACTGCTCTACTGCCTGAGTTTATTCCAATAACGTATAATAGTTCTCATTGAGACGAGGAGTTTCAACCTGTAAGGTATAAATAAGAACTAATTTTATTTTTTCCAGTAACTACAACTGTCATGCTCGGTTGACTAACCTATCCCCTGTCTTCATGGGCCTGGATCCCTTAATTATATTAAAGCTCTGTATCATTACACCTCAGTCATTGTCAGTTATTAAAAAGTCTCATTTTCATTAGAAAGACTTAAGCCTATTCACTAAAAACTAATTTTTTACTAGACCCAAAGCTTTCCCCAGGGAAGGTTAGACTTGTAGCTCCTACAGCTTATAATGGACTTAATTCTAAGATGGCCCTTATAGTTTTTGGCCCCTGGTATATATATATATATATAGGTTCTTCCAGTTATTCAAGAAAACCCTAATCTAGGTGTTGTGTAATAGCATCCCAAATCGGTTGACACTAAATTAGGGAAATTAAATCTGGGTTTAGAAATCAGAGACAGAGAAGACAGAGAGAAAGAGAGAAATCCTACTAGTTGTGAGAGATTTCCCCATTTCTGGCTCGGGAGATGATGAGAATCACACAGCAAGGAATGCAGGCAGCCTCTAGGAGCTGAGAGAAGGCCTCAAAACAGAAACTTCAGTCCTACAGTGGCAAAGAAGTGAATTCTGCAATGACCTGAATAAATGTAGAAGTCAATTCTTCTTCAGAGCCTTCAGCCAAGAATTCCACCTGACCAACACTTTGGTTTCAGATTCGAGCCCCTGAGCAGAGAACCCAGTCATACTGTCCCTGGATTTATGAACTACCAAACTGCGAATGAGTAAATGGATGTTGATTTAAGCTGATGAATTTATGATAATTTATTGCATAGAAATAAAACTCTAAAACCAGAAGGCTGGAGGTAGTGGATGGGATATGTTCCCTCCCAGCTTTCCTAAACTCGCTCCTCTTGATTTGAGTCAGGAGGAAGGAGAAACAAAGAGAAATCTTTTCAGCAGTCATCACTGTTGACCTAGCTCCTTGTCTACACGATGTGGATGGGAGTTGTTGTAGTTCAGTTGCCCAGTCATGTCTGACTCCTAGTGACCACATGGACTGCAACACGCTAGGCCTCTCTGTACCTCACCATCTCCCAAAGTTTGCCCAAGTTCATGTCCATTGCATCAATGATACCATCCAACCATCTCATCCTCTGATGCCTTCTTCTCTTTCTGCCTTCAATCTTTCCCAGCATCAGGGACTTTTCCAATGAGTAAGCCGTTAACATCAGATGACAAAAATACTGGAGTTTCAACTTCAGCATCAGTCCTTCCAATGAGTATTCAGGGTTGATTTCCCTTAAGATTGACTGGTTTGATCTCTGTGCTGTCCAAGAGACTCTCAGGAGTCTACTCCAGCACCTCAGTTCGAAGGCATCAATTCCGTGGCACTCTGCCTTCTGGTTGGAGGGGGATGGAGGTAGCCTTGAATAAATCCTGATGATGAAGCAGTTGCCTGGAACACTGAGTCTCAGCCACCTTTTCCAGCTGATACTGATTTAGAAACACAGGATGTCTCATGATGGGTCTCTGATGAGCTTCTAAAATCCAGTATTTTTCTACCTTCTACAGCTTCAACACCGGGGGCTATGGCTTGGGACAGACATATCTCCAGGCCCTGAGATATACCCCTTGGAATAGATACAGTTCTAGGTCCTTTTTCTTTCTTAGGCTCTGAACCCTACCAATTGCAATATTTCAGAAAGTTCTTTCTCCTAGTAGTACAAGGCTATTCTGCAAGCCGTATAACTAAGCAGGCATCCAACCAGGTAAATAAACACCTTTCTCTCCTTGAAATCATTTCCAAATTTTCAAGGTGATAAGAAGAGGTGAAATCATAAACCTCTTTCTCCAGTTGAAGCAGAGGGAAGTGGGTAGGCTTACTTCTTGACAATGCATTCCCCAAGGTCAATTTGTCTCTTTCTCAGTCCCCTCATATGTCTCTTGATGCTGAGTATATGAAAGTCTGAAGTTAAGAAGGAATTCTTACTGAGACATAAAGAATTTAGAAACTTTGCATTATTTGGTTACCTTCAGGGGCAGGAATGATGCCAACACTCTGCTGTGCGTGTGTATGTGTGTCTGTGTGTGTGTATGTATCTATGTGTCTGTGTGTCTGTGTGTCTGTGCATGCTCAGTCCTGTCCGACTCTTTGAGACCTCATAGACCATAGCCTGCCAGGCTCCTGTGTCCATGGAATTTTCCACGCAAGAATACTGAAGTGGGTTGCCATTTCCTATTCCAGGGGATCTTCCCAACCCAAGGATCAAACCCATGTCTCTTATGTCTCCTGCATTGGCAGACAGGTTCTCTACCACCAGTGCCATCTGGGAAGCCCTGATGCCAACACTGCCCTCCTACAAACGTAATGATGCATTTTAACAGTTTGGAAAGGTTGTGCCTCTAGGACATAGAGCATAATAGCTTTAAAAAACAGAACATCTATTTTGTATTTAGCTTGGAAGTATCATTTAATTTTATAAACATTAATTAAGAATCTTTCTAAGCTTCCCAGGAGGCACTAGTATATCTTTCTAGAATCTCTCTAGGCATTGTATTAAGTGGGGATGATAAAAGATCTAGAATTTGCCTGAAGAAACTTACTCAGTTTGTATGTATGCACACACACATCCATGCACACATGTGCATGTGAAAGAGAGAGATAGAATGAGAAAGACAAAGAGAGGTAGAGAGATGGTAGAGAAACAGAAAAAGTTCCAGGAATAGGTTGCTAGTTAAGTACAGTGTTATAAGAAAGATGCCCACACAGATTTCACCATCTTGAATAATACTGTGATAATGGGTAGGAGAATTCATTGGATTTAAAATAACACTTGAATGAGGCTATGAGTGCTCCTTCTAGTGAAAAATAAGAGTTAGGTTCATTAAAAAATACATTTAAACTATTCAAGATGTAAACATTACTCTGCCGACAAAGATCCACATAGTCAAAGCTATCGTTTTTCCAATGGTCCTGCATGGATGTGAGAGTTGGACCATAAAGAAAGCTGACTGCCAAAGAATTGATGCTTTTGAACTGTGATGTAGGAGAAGACTCTTGAGAGTTCTTTAGACTGCAAAGAGATCAAACCAGTCCATCCTAAAGGAAGTCAGTCCTGAATATTCATTGGATGGACTGATGCTGAAGCTGAAACTCCAATACTTTGACCACCTGATGCAAAGAACTGACTCACTGGGAAAGACTCTGATGCTGGGAAAGATTGAAGGCAGGAGAAGAAGGAGACCACAGAGGACGAGACGGTTGAATGGCATCACTGACTCAATGGACATGAGTTTGAGCAAGCTCCTTGAGATGGTGAAGGACAGGGAAGCCTGGCAAGCTGCAGTCCATGGGGTCACAGAGTTGGACACGGCCGAGTGACTGAACAACAACAAAGGACTTTGGGAAGGTCATGAACAGATTGCTGTATTTAAAATGGATAACTTATTGTATAGTACACGGAACTCTGCTCAATGTTACGTGCCAGCCTGCATGGGAGGCGGTTTTGGGGAAGAATGGATACATGCATATGTATGGCTGAGTCCCTTCACTGTTCACCTAAAACTAATCACAACACTGTTAATCAACTATACTCCAATACAAAATGCCTATGGTGTTAAAAAAATAAAAGAATTAAATTAAAAAAGAAGATTTAAACATGTGTTCTCCCTCAAATTCTTTCTTGGCATAATGAATCTAGCTTCTTCTAAGGAGCTAGACTATGTTAAGAGCCAAAGGGAAGATTGATCTAATGCATCCATGTACTTCTGTTTGTGTTTTTTGATAAAGCAAAACAAAACAGAACATGAACAAACAAATACAAACTTTTGATCAAGTCAGAGGCTCTCTTTGATCTCACCCAGAGAAGGATCTTACTGCAAAGTGACCATCCTTCTGTACCCATGGATCCTCAGGGGAGTTTCAAAAATCTTAATTTTACTCTTCAGAACGATGAATTTCACAGAGGAAATTCTTTTATATTCTTGTTTGAGTATATTCTTGTTTGGTAAAATTTATACCATTTTTATTATTATACCCAACAAAAGTGAAACCTTTATTCTATGGGTCTGCAAAAGCAACTTTTGAAGTCAGATGCATCTATCAACGTACTTATTAGAGGCCTTTTTTTCCCCTACAGTTCTGGAAAGAGTTGGAAAGCAAACGTCAACATGGTTTAGATATTCATAATTGTTTACACATGTTTCAGTAACAAAATATATTTGGGGGGGTTGGCATTTTACTTTAGGATTTGAGGCAGCTGGAAATTATTATCATTATGGGCAAAAGAGTTCTAACTAGATAATGGTGTTAAAAAGAATATCATATCCCTGGAATATTCTTTCTAATATGCAGCACCTATTATTTTATTAAGTTGAGTTTTTAAAATATGGATTGGCTGTTGTCCGGTCAGTTACACACAAAGATATCTAAGGAAATAGATTCTCAGAATTAGTATTAAATAGAAAATGACTGTGGTTTACTATTAGTAATATTATTATTGTTATACAGAGAAACCTTAGTAACCCTTTTAAGGACTAGATAGCTAATATTCCACATATTGCAAAGACAGATTTTTATTAAATATTTAAGAAATGGGACATTGTCACCAATCATGATACAAGGTATTCAATACCTTGAAGATGTGTACAAATTCTTTTCATATTTGCTTATCCAGGGGAAAAAATGATGATTAATAAGGGATTCTGTGACTCTCAAACTTGAAGTGTTTCTTCTAAGGAGCTAGATTGTGTTAAGAGCCAAAGGGAAGCTAGGTTCAAAGGAAATTCATCTAATATTTGTGCTCTGGTTATAAAGGGGTGAGAGGCTGCTCATTAGCGGCATGTCGCCAGTTGGCAGGAGGGCTGTGGGCCAGACGGAGGGGTTAGTGTGATCACAGATGGAGTCAGCATGGGAAAGAGGATGCCAGAACGTCCCAGGCAGTGCGTGCTATTTTCAGGGCTTTACACGAATCATTACTTTTTCATTCTGTGCCAGTATTGACACAGACAAATGTATTTGTTGACTGCCTATTGAAGATTTGCAGACTACCAAAATAAGTCTCATCCTTGGAGACGTCACTCAGAAAGGATTTTTAAAAATTCTGATTTATAACTACCTCTAAATATAATGTCTCCCTTTCATCAAAAGGATATTGTTTTTATATCAAGAGAATGCCGCTAAGACTTAACAAATAAGAGTGTGGAATGGCAGAACACATAGTCTAAAGAAGTAGAGACCTCTTTCTATTCAAGGAGAGTGGTTAGCAAATTCGCAATTGCTCATTCATTTTATAAATTTAGAAATAGCAAGTTTGCATTAGAGACTTTCTTAAAGATGGAGAGCTGGTTCGACTCAGGAATTAGGTCTAGGTCTGGATTCCAATAGCTGTTCTACATAGGGTACAACTACTCGCTGCCAGGAGAGTTGATTACCAGCCCATGGGTTCGAATCACCACTTTGCACTGACTGGAAATGACTCTTGGTAAATTACTGATGATAAACCTTGGCAAGTTATTGAGATTTACTTGTATCCAGGTGAGGAGTTAGACATCCAAGATCCCCCAAACTCCAAAGTTCAGTGTGATGTTGGAACACAAGATTGACAAATGTCATAAAAATGAATATAACTGCTGCCCACAGAGCTACCAGTCAATTGTCACTAGAAACATACTCAACTACTCACTCTCCTCCACTCGCATTTCCCCATTTATAGCTTTGGCCACTGAAGCCCTTCTCCCCACATGTGTTGTTGCAGGGCTTCCCTCCTCAGGACCACCCCACTATACTCATTATATCCTCTGTTAAGAAGATTTTCTTCCAAGTTCTATTGAGATAGTCATGACAGTAGTCATGCAGTAGTCATATATGGATGTGACAGTTGGACTATAAAGAAAGCTGAGTGCAGAAGAATTGATGGTTTTGAACTATGGTGTTGGAGAAGACTCTTGAGAGTCCCTTGGATTGCAACCAGTCCATCCTAAGGGAGATCAGTCCTGGGTGTTCATTGGAAGGACTGATGTTGAAGCTGAAACTCCAATACTTTGGCCACCTGATGTGAAGAGCTGACTCATTTGAAAAGACCCTGATGGTGGGAAAGATTGAGGGCAGGAGGAGAAGGGGGCGACAGAGGATGAGATGGTTGGATGGCATCACTGACTCAATGTACATGAGTTTGGGTGGATTCTGGGAGTTGGTGATGGAGAGGGAGGCCTGGTGTGCTGCAGTTCATGGGTCACAAAGAGTCGGACATGACTAAGTGATTGAACTGTACTGATAGACAAGAGGATTTTCTGAAGGTTCCCTGTAACCTCACATCAGATGCCTTTTATAGAAAAAGGAATGATTACATGATGCAAACAATAACCTGCAAATTAACATTTGGAGCCAAAGTGTCCTGAAAAACATATACTGAAATAATTCAGCAATCTAGTTTTGGAGTGGAGTAGAGTGGCTAAGAGCATAGCATGTAAGTAGCAGAGCTCTACAACTGGGATGCCTGGGTTCAAAAACAGCCTCTGCTACTTCTAAGCTGTGTGACATTGGGAAAGGTCTCTGGACTTCCATTTCTGCATCAGTATAATGGGAATCATACAAGTTTCTACCTTGTGTTTTGCTTTGAGTTAATCAATGTAAAGCAATTAGAATAGGACCTGGCACAAAATACATGGTGAAAAAAATGCTAACTACTGTGCATTTTAAATATACTTGAAAGAGATAAATCTCTCATCTGTGAAGAGTATTGATATTTGGGAAATATCAAAGTCATTTGGAACAAAGTCTGATTTTGAAAAATGTGGGGAAAAGTTTAGAAGTTTGGGTTGAAATTAAAATGTATATATAGAATAAGACTTGTTTTCTCATTTAACTTATTAGCAGGTATAAATAAGTTTACTGTCTTTTGAAGTGATGGTTTTCAAAATGAAAATCCTTCTTTTAAAAGCAATTCTATATACTAAAACATTCAATTACATTATGGTTATACTTTGTGCCTGATGACACAAAGGCATGCTCCTTGTCCTTTGTTGTTCATTTCTAAAAATGGCAAGGGGAACACTGATTTCCTTATCTTTAATGGAATCCACCAGAAGCATAGTGCCATGTTAGGAAAATAAATACTTCCCCTCTTTTTGTTGAAACCTCTTTAAATTCTCAGTCTCTCAGTTGAGGTTGGGAAAAAGACAACATACAAAATTAATCATGCAACTATCACAATTAAAACACAAGTATTTTCAATTCTGGAATTTTTGTTTTAGCACTTTCACTACAAAATTTATAGTATAATTTAGCATGGGTGATTTGTTCTACAAAGCCCTTCACAGGTTTATATCTTGTTAAAAAAAAATCTCCAATGCATTCGGCTAGACCTCAATAGAAAAAAAAAAAAAATACAGCTTGTCTTAAACTTTTCTCCTATACCAATCTTGAGACATATTTTATTGATCTGCTATTTATATTTTTAAAACACATAAATTGAGTTCTTCCTGTGCCCAAGCACCATTCAAGCTCATCACAATATTAACTCAGGTTTTCCTTAAAGCCACCCTAGGGGGTCAGTACTATTATACCGCTGACAGATGAGTAACTTTTCATAAGGTCTCCAAATATGCACATGAAGAACTGGCAGCATAAATAATATTTTGATGAAAATATTTAGGAGTGGCTATTTCACTTGATGAAAATGTTTCCCTCCCTATTATTTCTAAAACCTTTGAAATCTGGGTCTCTGAACTTTATCAGGAATTTAATTTTCAAATAACCTATCAGGTCAAGAATTCCACATGCAAAATTTATTTTCCAAATCCTTAGGTCTGGAAAGATCATCCTGAAGCATTTGGGAGGTGATAGGGAGGAAAAGCAGAGGAGGTGAACCCTCCCCGCAAAAGTCAATGAAAGTCTGTACCACATTGTTAAACAATGAGGTTCTGAAGAGCTGGGGGGCCACTGGGAGTGGAGAGGTCTGATCTGCTTTGAAGAGTGAAGTCATGCTCAATGTTTTAAACTCATTAGTCCTGCCTTAGAAAAAAAAATGGATGCGGGTAAGAAAAAAAAAAAAGACAAATTAGCAGCATTTTCAAAAGAAGTTAAATATGTCAGGCAGTCAAGTGTCCTAATTCTGCCTCGAGGGAACATGTGTCAAACCAGCTTGTAGTTCTGCAATCGGTAAAACCATCTGCAAAAAATATCCCGTCCCTCATTCCTGTTTCTACAACACACGCCTATGGAAGGAAATGTTAGAGTTGCTCAACTACATGTGGAAATTTTCCTGGAATTACCTAATTAAGATGTGGGGCCCACCTTTCTTTGAACAACAACAACAACAAAAAAAACCCAGTTTGTTATAGCCTGCTGAAAGAAAGCATATCAATGGCTTGGAATAATGAGGATAATAGAAATTGCCCAAATGACATATTATTAAAATTTCCCCCAGGACCACTATGACCTACAACTCATAACCACAAATATTTACTTCTAAGCCAATATTAGATTTGGTGGTGTGTTGCTTTGAGAACTATCAATAATTGCCAATTCTCTGTGCTTATAAAGATTATTGAAAGACCACCCATAACCCCAAAATGTACTATAATTCTAGATACTAATTTCATCATTAGAACTACAAGTCAAATAATATATGCCAATAGTACAGCTGCTGGGCCAAAGCAGGTGCTCAATAAATTGAATTACAATCATGTACCTTTATGCTGGAAATGAAATTGTCCTTTTTCTGCTTGTTGCTGCTAGTGATCTTCTGCTTCAGATTATGAGTTACTAGCATAAGCTTTTTTTTAACCTGGGCTTTTTCATATCTGAAAGTATATACAGCACTGGATTTGACTGCACATGATTCCTTGAAACAAGGGCTCAACACTTTCATGAGAGATTCAAGAGGGTACCTGCCTTCTCCAAAGGTTAAGAACCACTGGCCCAGAGACATCATTTGTCTTCACTTGTCTTACACAGAGCCAAACTATGTTGTTTGATGAAGCCAAAAACGTGTTTTCAAAAATGGGACTTCCCTGGTGGCACAGTAGATAAAAATCCACCAGCCAATGCAGCAGTCACAGCAGTCAAGGGTTCAATCCCTGGTCCAGGAAGATTTCATATGTCATGAAGCAACAAAGCCCATATATTACAACTACTGAACTAGCACTCTAAAGCCCACAAGCCTCAACTACTGAAGCCCGTGCACTTGTGCTTGGGGCCTGTGCTCCGCAACAAAAGAAGCCACTGCAATGAGAAGCTCGCACACTGCAATGAAGAGTAGCCCCTCGCTGCTGCAACTAGAGAAAGCCTGCATGCAGCAACAAAGACACAACGCAAACTATCCTCCCCCTCTTGCTTTCAAGAGGGAGGGGGACTGATTAGACTGTTCAGCCTAGCACCTAAGGTCTCTCCCCTCTCTTACCACCACGCTTGTTATCCAGGTCTGTACCTTTGCTAGAGTTAATCTGGACTTGAGAAATGGATAAGAAAATGGAGAAGGAGACATCAAAGATCTAGGGATCCTCTGGAGCATTAAAGCACCCCCCCCCTAAAAAAATGGACTTGGGAGTTATCAAAAAGGAACTTCGTTTAAATGCTTCTCTTTTAACTACAGTCTCCTTCTAAGTTGCAGATGTCACATTTGAAATCCGGTTACTCTAACAGAATATTTTATTTAGAAACCTCCCAGGGTTGTGTTTTTTTTTTTTTTTTCTATTTCCCTGTCCAACTCTGAAATCAGACTATTCTTAGAATGCCAAAACATAAACTTCAAACGAACATGAATGTATACAGCAGAAGGATGCACTCAGGGAAACCTCTGGATGCTGTCGGAAGCCAGGAAGATCTGATTCTCTTGTAGAGGGTCTTGGCGCTGCTGCGCTAACGGTAGTAAAAGTTTGTTTCTTCTTGTAAAAGAAGCAGATGTGACTTGGAGAAACATGGAGAACAGATGTGCTGAGCAAACGTTTTCATTTAAGTGGTAATTTATCTGACTGTAAGCTACATTAACTCATGAGGTGAGTGTTTAACATAACTCGTTTTCACCAACTCAGAAAGATAATTTATAGAAGCATTAAAAGAGATCATGAATTAACATAACCCTCTCATCTTTGCCTGCTTTTGCTTTTATTTAGGAAAATGTATAGATTTTTTAGTCTTTATTAAAATTTTTAAACTTTTTATTTTATATCCAAGTATAGTTGATTAACAATGTTGTGATAGTTTCAGGTATACAGCAAAGTGATTCAGTTATATATTTGTCTGTTTTTTAAGAAACTAATGTCACACAAAATTCCCAAACCTTCGGTGTCTATGAAGGCTTACCAGGCACTGAGGTGGGCCTCTGCATTCAGAATGTCTGGTTGCACAAACTGCTCGTGAAAATAACAGATCATTCCCCTTGGTGCGACATGGACTCGTGAGAACACTAGTAAAGAGTTGCTCAGGCTTAGAACACAGTATTTGAAACAACTGCAGAAGGCTAAGTGCTGAAGTCAAGGACACTTAACAAGAAAGAATGCCTACAGTCACGGTCATTGCTAATGAAATGGATGCCTCTGCTGCAGATCCTACTGAGGGAAGTAGAAGATGAGGGCCATTTGGCACAGTGGGAACCATGCCTACAATACACTCTACTTTTAGTTGCCAGGAAAATGTTTGAATCACCTTTAAATTTAGAAGGAAAAAAATGAACTTGTAGGTCCAAGAAAAATCTCTATAAAAATGGGTTATAGAGATGAATATTAGTATTTTCATCTTTACATATATGTGTGTGTTAGTTGCTCAGTCGTGTCTGACTCTTTGCAACCCCACGGACTGTAGCCTACCAGGCTTCTCCGTCCATGCGATTCTCCAGGCAAGAATACTGGAGTGGATTGCCCTTCCCTTCTCCATATTTTATTTATATATATATATAAACACAGTTATAAAATATAATTTTAAGTATTTTCCATGAAAGAAGGGAACCACAAAGGCAAAAGTGCAGAATCCATGAACTTCAGGAATGCAAGTGTATGGAACAGCCTAGGTCACTCACTGTCCTTTCTAAACTCTCAACTACTTCTTCCTGTCCTGAGTCCTTTACAATTCCAGCAGTTCCTCAGTAATACTGGCTCCTACTTCTTTCGAGACCAAGAGTTTTCATGTTGACAGTGATGATGCTGATTCAACACTGACTGAGCACTTGATCATGCACTAGGCTTATGATAGAACTTTGCACTAATTATCTACCTGAATCCTCAGACTGATGTGACAAGATAGGGTCTATTCCTAGTTCTCTTCTTAAGGGTAAGGAAACTGAAGCTTAGAGGAGCTTATATGCCTTGCACTAGGAGACACTAGGGCAGTGAGGCAATGTGGACAGTTAGAAGCAGAGTTGGGACACAGTCAGGTTTCCCTGACAGCGATTACAAGCAGGAACCTTGAAGTCCATGGCTTTTAACCACTAGGTTAGGTGAATGATCTGAGACTTTGCTGAGATGCAAAATTTGCTCTGATAATTTACACAGAGACAACTGACAGGCATTCTATTTATAGGACAAGAGAAAATACTCTGACTTTTACAAAGGAGACATTCTCTTCTACACGTTTTAAAACTAAATGCAGTATTCACTCACGGCTTTCAGGAACCTACTAATTTTCACTCATTGTAGGCTTCCATGACAGAGAGAGAGCATAGGAAGTCACTGGAGGTGGAAATTTACACTTGAAGAAACTGTGATGCCCGTGAGAAATATCAACCAAAATATAAAGCATTTAATATAAAATATAAATAAATATAATACAAAAGATAAATTAATATAAATAGAAGTCAGTCAATAAATGTATAAATAAATATAAAAATATAAAATACCTTAAGATTTAGTTTACTCTTTAGAAGGGGATGAAGGGAAATAGATAATAAAATCACTTACCTTATCTAACTTGCTTGTGAGGATTAAATAAGAGTCTAAAAGTTAGGATTTTTTTTCACTTTGATAAATGTGTCATTGAACCATTGTCAAATTGTCAGCTCTACAGTACAGCCTTCTCACTATTATAAAGTAGGCATGAATACATTTTTTTTAAATTTTGAAAAAAATGTACTGTGGAGGTTTTTAATAGAAATATTAAGATAGTGAGGTGTGTTAAATAGTGAAAGTGATTAATCAGAAATTGCTCTAATTGTATAATCAAGCTTCACATTTTTAAAAAGCCTGTGCACTGGAAACCACTTTACCAATTAGTAGCAATAATAGTATTCTGGCTAAGTAGAATTCTAATATGTAAAACATTATGACCTGATTTAAATATCAGACACCAATAAAGATAGTCAGATATTAGGATATATCTAGTAAGATATTAGATACTAGCTTGAAACTTTCCTCACAGGTATACTTTCAAAGGGAAGACTGATACTTGATATTACCCACCAAAGTAAAGATTTTGAAGACTTCAGAATTTTTCAGTGACTCTAGAAGAATATAAAATGTATCAACTGTAGGGAATTCTCTGACAGCCCAATGGTCAGTCCATGTTCTCACTTCAGAAGTCCCAGGTTCCATCCCTGGTGGGAGAACTAAAATCAACAAGCCATGCAGCTGGCCAAAATAATAATAATATTTTGAATAAAATTAAAATGTATCACTGTATATGACCACAGAAACAAGTTTAGTTAACTAAATTTTAACAGGTTGAATTCTGGCTGAATGAGTGTTTGCTGAAAAGGTCAAAAAGATTGTTAAGTGTGAGGAGGGTTTTAGATTCTATAGTCCAGAGTAACCATTAAGAGGATTGATTTGAGTCAGATTCATATTCAAATTCCACCTTTGCCACTAATTACATATGTTACTTAGAAAGCCTGGGTAAGCTTCTAACTGTTCTAACTCTTCTAAAGTCTTAGTTACTCTATGTGTTAAAAAAAAAGGGAAGAGATAAAAAATCATCTGTTTAAGGCTGTGGAAAACACTGAGTAAGGTAGGAAGATAAAGAGCTTAACACGATGCCTGGCACATAATAAAAATTCTATAAACATGACCTGACTACTCCACGCTCTGCGGCTGCTGCTGTCAGCATCTTCCCCCACAGCACAGGGCAAATTTCTAGTAACTCAGGGCAGAGCAGATACTTTAAACAGTTGCTGGTTGGGGGCATTTCAGTACAACACAGACTCTATTGTTGGAAAACTAAATTGCATTCCTCTGGTATGTTGAGGTGAACAAGGTAACTAAAAACCACTAAAATGAATATTTAATCAATACTGCAACTGTGGAAATGAACAAAGGTTTTTATTCAGCAATCATTGCTAAATGCTCTTCTCTTTTATTATGGATATTTGCTAAAGCAAAACAACTATCACATGAGTTGTTTTATAATAACCTTCTGTGATGTTATTAAGATACAAAAAATAAATGGGAACATTATAAAGCATTTCCAAATGCTATAACTGGAGTCATTCACATAGCATTTAAATAACTCAGCATCTAGATTGCTAATTAGTGTTCTTGTTAAAAAGCCACAAATACCAGTTTTAAATGTGTAGCCAAATGCTGGACATATCACCTTTTTAAAATGGTATTTTGTCTTTCCTTGGTATTTTCCCTTTCTTTATTAATTGCAGATAATTTAAAAATGAAAGTTGTTTCTAGCAAACAGATCCATGAAATATAGTCTCCTATGCTTTTGTGATATGACCTTTCTATAGATGTTATTTATGACTCTACTCTGGCACAACACTTTGGGAGCAAAATGTATATGAGACTATAGATCATCTATACATATCAACTTCTGTGGATGCTATATTGTTATCCATGTCAAAAATTTTGATTTGGTGAGAGATATTAAATGAAATATTTCCCCATCTGTATTTTAATTTCCTTAGAACATAAATATATCTTATTAATTCCTGCACATGACATATTCCAGCAATAATAACAGTTGATTACTTTCTAAATCTTTCTTTCTAACAGCAAAACACTATCCTATTTATGGATAAATCAAAATGAAGTAGTCTAGGTACGTTAGTTGACTTTTTATGTTTCATTAAGAATCATGTTTTCTATAATTGAATGTGTATTTCTGATTATAATTACATTAGACAAAAAAGACAGCAAATCAGTGAGTAGAATAAAGAGCTGTCAGAGTCCTGTCACCAACTCCAGAGATGATTAAAAGCATAAGGATGAAAAGAGATAAGAAACATTCTTCAACAGTCAACACTGAAGGATTACCTTTAAACTATTCATACCTTCTGTATGTAAATTCATACCTCCTGTAGTGTAAATCCACTACAGATTTACTAGCCTTATTAGTAGAAAGTAGAAAAGCAGGACCTCTTATTAATATACATCAGTGGTTCTCAACTGGGGCCAATTTTGCCCCTCAGGGGACATCTGGCAACATCTGGAGATATTTTTGGTTGTCACAGCTTGGAGAGGGGTGTGCTACTGGAATCTAGTGGATGGAGGCCAGGGATGGTGCTAAAGATTCTATAGTGCACAAGACACACCCCCAGATGAAGAATCATCCAGCTTCAATATCAGTAATGCTAAGGTGAGAAGCCATGGTCCAAATCTGGTTTTTCAATATCAGCCAAGCAAACTAGCCCTTTCTCCCTCACTGATAATAACTAAACTAAGAGTCGCCTCTCTGACTATTATATGCAAATTCCAAATGGCAATATAATAAGAAACAGACACTAAACTCAAATAGAGAGCCCATGGAGGGAAAAACCCTACCCCGGCCATTGATTCCCCCTAGTTACCAAGGCCTCTCATGCCTAGTCAAGTGTCTAAAGCAATCCACATTATTTATTCAGTATCTGTTCACTCATTTTATGGTTTCTAAAAGGAAGGTTAACTAATACCCAGTGCTTATTAGACCCTTTTCCATGTTATATACTAGAGTACTGCTGTGGGACCACACATAAACTTTAAATTAAGACCTTCTGGAAAGGATTCCTATAAATGACTGAAATACTTCTCTGCAATCATCAGTAGAATATGTCCCACAAGAAGTTTCTAATATTTTTCTTTATATTATAGTAACACATTCTAAATATGATCTATTGCCTAAGGTAATTGTATAATAATTAACTTGTTTATGATCAATACACTTGAGAAGGGAGGAATGTCTGGGAATATATTACATACTTTCCCACTAATGTATTTTTCTTATATTATTGAGGTATAGTTTATATCTAGTATACATAATTTATATATAGCTAAACATACTTATAAATAATATTTTATATACAGTTAATTGAACAAATCTGAAGTGCTCAATTAAATTTTTATACTTCTATAAACCATCTGGCTATATATGTAACCACCATCCCGATTAAGGTATAGGGCATTTGCCCTAAAAGTTTTTTCAAGCTTAGAAGCTCCCACATCTTTTAGGTAACCACTATTTTGATTTCTATCACTGTAGATTAGTATTGCCTGTTTGTATGAAATAAAGTATGTCTTTTTATGTCTGGCTTCTTTTTCTCAACATAATGTTTTGGAGATTTATCCATGTTTGTATGTATCAATAATTAATTAATTAAAAATGTCTCAATAGTATTACATTGAATTTATCTGTTGAACTTCTTCCAGGTTTTATATTTTATAAACAGCCTTTAGATATTATACAATTGATATGAAGACTTCTTTCTTGTTCTTAAAAGAAATGAGTTATCAACCCATAAAAGGACATGGAGGAAACTTAAATGGACATTACTAAGTGAAACAAGCCAATCTAAGAAGGCTACTACTGTATGATTCCAACTGTATGACATTCTAAAAAAGGTAAAGCTACAGAGAGAATGAAGAGAAGAAAATGGCAACCCACTCCAGTATTCTTGCCTGGAGAATCCCATGGACAGAGGAGCCTGGCAGGCCATGATCCACAGGGTCACAGAGAGTCAGACATGACTAAAGTGACTAAGCACGCATGCACAGAGAGAATGAAAAAAAACTTAGGACTGGCAGAAGTTGGTGGGCAGTTGGGGAGATGAGTAGGTGGAGCACGGAAGACTTTCAGGACAATGAAAATCCTTTGTATGATTTCATAATGTTGGATATGTGTCATTATACATTTGTCCAAACCCACAGAATGCGCAACATAAGGAGCAAATCCTAAGGTAAACTACGGACTTTTCGTGATTATGATGTATCAGTGCAGGTTTGTCCCTGGTAAAAAAAATTTACCAATCTAATGAGTGATGTTGATAAAAGGCCATATATATGTGAAGCTGGAGATGTATGGGTAATTTCTGTACCTTCTTCCCATTTATTGTAAATTTAAAACTACTCTAAAAACTAAAATGCTTTAAAAGTAAAAAAAATAGATTGCTTGGATTTATCTTTTGATGGACCTATGACTTCATTTATCTTGGGTCGGTAGATAGTAGCATTGCTGTGTCATAGGATATATGTATGTTAACTATAGTAATACTGCTAAATGTTTCCAAAATGGGCAAACACTTTATATTCCCAGCTGTGTATGAACAAAAAATTGTTCCACATCTTCTCCAACACTTTGGATCATTAGTTCTTCTAGTGTTTTTCACTGCAGTGTGTGGGTAGTGGTATGTCCTTATCATTTTAATCTACATTCTCCTGAAGACTAATGGGGATGACCATCTTTTCATATGCTTCTTGTCCACTGGGTTATCCTATTCTTGTGAAGTAAGTGCCTTTCCAAGTCAGCCTCATTTTTGGACCACTTTCTTGAACCCCCTAGCTCAGGAGAGCTGCAAATGTGAGGAAAAAAATCAGCTGGCACCAACCAACCAAGAGGTTACCCAGCGGTCTGGCTGCTGAGCTCCACTGTCGCCTTTTTCCCTCACTCATCCCACCTAAGTGTTCCTGGTTTGTGTAAAGGGGGCTTCTCTTCACCATCCTCCTCAGGGTGGTTCTTCTTGTCAACTGACCAGATCAATATGAACTTCTGGAGGACAGTAGCACCTCCTCTGCTGGTTTATTCTTTTTCCTTGGGCTGAGGAGGAGAGTTCATGCCAGTGTTAGCAGGGCCCAATGCCTATTTGACTAGACAACTGGAATCAGGCAATGGGGGAAACGGGCAAGCTCCAGGGGTCTGTGTCCTCACCGGAGTCAGTATGGACAGGTCTGCTCCTCAGCAAAACACAGCAGTCAGCGGTTGCAGGGCAGGGAGCTGAGCCAGCAGCATAGGCAAGGGCTGGGACTGCTGCTCCTTCCACAGCCCCCCACGCGTCACTCTCACTGTGTCCACCCACCCTGGCACGAGACCACCTCAACAGCAGTGTGCTTTAATCACAGGGCTTTGCAATACACCAAGGGTCAATGAGAGGTCTTATTTTATTAACATCTAGGAAATAAGGAAACCCAAAGGAAACTTAAAAAGCATCTAATCCAATTCCTCATCTGCTCCTTGAGAGATGGATTTCCAGCTGATGCTTGAATACCTTCTGGGTCAGAAAAGTCCCTACAGCAAGAGACCCCATTCTGCCAGAAGGCAATGTAACATAACATGGACTTTGGAGTCAGGCACACTCAGATCTGAATCCAAGCCCCACCACTCACTAGCTGTGTGACCTTGGGCAATATCTTTAACCTCTATGATCTTTGGGATTTCTCTTCTGAAACTGAGGGCTCAGAGTAGAATTCAATCCACAAGGACGCTGTATGGATTAAAGAGACTACAACTAACATAAAGCATTTAGGACACAGCCTGGCACATAATAAATGACAGTCAATAGAATCTATTTGGGGGCAGTTTTGACCTTTAAAGAACTCTTTTATACAACGTGGATCAAAACTCCTACACTGGAATCTGAGTTAACAGCTTCTGGAGTGACATCAAATAAACTCTTTTTAGTTTCCAGTGGGAGGGACAGCCCCAGTGTCACAGGATTGGGAAGCATGTCTGGGGAGAGTAAACAGGCCAGGTTAGCAGAAGCATAAAATACACTGACAACTAACGAGACACGAGGCTGAAAAAACATATGGACTAACATGAGGGAAGTGAATGACCATGGGAGGGGGCGCTTGGAGCATTTTTGGCAAAGCTTATGACAGAGTGTGCTTTAAGTTGATGAAGATCAAGCTTGTAAAAACTGAACTGGAGAAGAGTCAGTCAGATACGAGGAAACAAAGCTAGGGACTATTTTAGAATCTGAGTCAACAAGTAACAAGAACTGAACCAGAATAGTGTCATAAGAAGGACAAAGGATAAATCAGAGATAAGTGAAAAAATCATAGAGATTTCAGCTCTGCAATGTCCCTTCTACTCGTGGGATCATCTCCATTCCTATTGACACTTCTCTAGATATTCATCATGTATATAATTACAATTAAACGTATAAGGGCTCTCCAAATGATAGCCAGGAAGGAATATATACTCCTGAAATCTGTGTTTGTGTTAAAATATCCAGCATAAGGATTTTACATTTTTATGAACACTTAGAAATTGAAGATTTTTCATATTGATCTACTAATACCCATTAAATGGGTTTTGCATATTGCAGAATAATGAATGAGTCATTTACCATGTTTTAAGTTTAGAGTGGAATCAAAATATAAACCTTTGCCAATACTCGTGGGTATCAATTACATTTCAAAAGGTACAGCAAAAATTCAACAGTACAAACCTAGCTGGTGACAAATGAAAAGTAAAAACACATTTTTTCATGCCTTAATGTAGAAGTTTTATTTTCCTTTTCAACCTTATATTTACTCCATATTTACTTCAAACATATATTTACTCCAACCATATATTTACTCCATTTAAAAGTCAGATTTACTAACAAAAGTTATGAGCAACCTAGATAGCATATTGAAAAGCAGAGACATTACTTTGCCAACAAAGGTCAGTCTAGTCAAGGCTATGGTTTTTCCAGTGGTCATGTATGGATGTGAGAGTTGGACTGTGAAGAAGGCTGAGCGCTGAAGAATTGATGCTTTTGAACTGTGGTGTTGGAGAAGACTCTTGAGAGTCCCTCGGACTGCAAGGAGATCCAACCAGTCCATTCTGAAGGAGATCAACCCTGGGTGTTCTTTGGAAGGAATGATGCTAAAGCTGAAACTCCAGTACTTTGGCCACCTCATGCGAAGAGTTGACTCATTGGAAAAGACTCTGATGCTGGGAGGGATTGGGGGCAGGAGGAGAAGGGGACGACAGAGGATGAGATGGCTGGATGGCATCACCAACTCGATTGACGTGAGTTTGAGTGAACTCCGGGAGTTGGTGATGGACAGGGAGGCCTGACGTGCTGAGATTCATGGGGTCACAAAGAGTTGGACATGACTGAGCAACTGAACTGAAGTGAACTAACCGATAAAAATGTAGTCACCCACAGACTTATAAAAATTAAAATCTACATTAAAATGAAATACATTCACTTTTTAAAGTGAAAATAACTGTTGTTTGTAACCATAAATATTCTGGAAAAATATAATTCACACTATTAGCTTTCCTTCAAAGATTTTTTATCTGAAGAGTTAGTTTCTATCTAAAATATGAGAGTGAGATAAGCAAAAACAAAAAATAGAGTCACACACCAAAGAAGGTGAGAACATTTAGTTTGGAAAAAACTACACACACACTGCATACACATACTTAGACAAAAACACACCTCCCTCTAGGCTTTGGTTTCCCCCTCAGCAACATTTTTGGTGTGGTTCTAGTATTTGTTTTCCCAGTTGGAAAAAGACTGAGGGATAGCAACCTTATAAAACAAAGTGAAAAGTAGGTAACTGAAAGGAACCTAATCTTGAAGTCTTCTCCGGAGTCTAGACCTGTGTTTCCTCAACTGTGTTCCACAGAAGAATATTAATAGCTAGTGCATTAAAAAGATGTCAAAAAAGTTTGAAAATACTGGACACTACATATCCTTCTTTTGAAGAGGACCATATAAGTACATGGAATGTTCGGGGAAGTCTTACAGCCAGGAAACCTACTTTATTTTGTTTAACCCACTGCTTCAAAACCATGCAACACTACTCTTTCCCATCTTTTTTTTTAAAGTATACCTACTAATATCTTTCAGAATACTAGTTCTGTCCTGCTTTAGACCAATCTTTATGCCATTGTGAAATTCCCTTTGAGTTGCTAGTAGTTCATACATCACAGGTATATATTTTCTTGAAAAACAAAAATCTCAGCAATGAGTACCCTCATAAAGTAGTGTTAAATTCTTTTTGTTATTTTTGTTTTAGACCACATCACATAGTTTGTGGGATCTTAATTCTCCAACCAGGTATTGAACCTGGCCCCTGAGCAGTGAAAGTGCGGTATCCTATCCACAGGACTGCCAGGGAATTCCCATGTTAAATTCTTGAGAAGAGATGAAATGGTGGTGGTGGGTAGAGGGGGAGAAAGAACACTCCATATCGCCCCTACATTTAAGAAAATATGGTATTCATCCTACTCACTCAGGCCTATTTGGCCATTTTTATCTTTTATTAACTGACTATGCTTCATGCTCCCACTAGCATATCAATCACTGAGACATGACATAGACTAATCCATTCTAAGTGGATTAGTACATATGGTAAGGGTATCAATGACGACTTCCCTGGAATTACTTGTAGCCAGGGTATATGATGTAAGCAAATATAGAAGGTTATAACATAGATTCCTAAAAAAGGAAAACTGAGGAAAGAACCACCAAATAAGACAAAGTCTCTGGGTAATGTGCACCCTCCTCCAAAGTCAACAAGGCTACAGAATGGTATGTGCTGCTCACAGGAGCATTTGCAGCCTTTAGACATGATTAGGGTACAAGAAGCAAAGAAGAAATATATCTACTCAAGAAAATTTAATTTCATTCATCTGGTATCCTTTTCATAAAATAGTTTCATAAATTTTCCTCTCATTCTTTAAAACAAATTCCACTGAATCTAGTTTAAAATTTCAAAGTAGTTTCAGGGACAAATCCAAGAAACACAGCACAATTTAAAAAGGAAACGTAGAACCAATTTCACAACTAAGTATGAGCACTCAGACTTTTTTTCAATATTAACCACAATAAATCCACTGCACACTCTCAGTGCAGGGAATAGCCACCACATGTAAAAGAAAATCACTCATAAAAAAGGTGTCTTAGATACCTGGCTGGGACTCTTTTTTGAAATGAGATCACAGTTGCTTGGATTTGAAACCATACATTTTTTTCCCCTATTAATTTTCATTTGACCTTTTTCCACCTGGGTAAAAGGATCACTCCCAATTCAACACATGTGTAAATGTAAAATCCACTTACCTGCACAAATCCGCATGCTGTGAAGTCCTCAAACAAGGGCAGACTTGGACGGTCTTCTCTATAGATGGTAAGTTTGTACGTGGTCAGGGTCTCACCCTGAGTTGGAGATTTATCCACCACAAGCACTGAGATTTTGTTCATCCCTAAACCCAGAGAATAGTTGGCAAAGCTGGAGAGAGAACAAGAAAGAGAGAGTGAGAATGAGAGAAAGAGTCCAAATTGATTCATATATCAATATTTATTGGGTCAATAATTTGCATTAAAAACAGATAAGATCTGCACCATTTCATAAGAAATCTAAAATGTGAAATATTTTAACTTATGTTTCATTGTGCTTTGGTATGCCAACATTTATCTAGCAGAGCAAGTCAAGTCCCTTACCAATTATAGGGAAGGGAACTAATATTTATTAACCATCTGTCAAGGTCATACATTATCCCATTTAATATTTACAAATCCATACAAAAACTAAGGCTGTCCCCATTTTAAATATAGTAGAGTATGGTAAAGTCAGGGTTAGGACCCAGGTTGGTCTGACTTGAATTCTCTTTTCTTTCTATTATACTGTTGTAGCTCCCAGGAATGTTGAATGCATTTCGTTCCCTACAGCATGGGAAAATGAGTATGTTTCTTGTCATGGACATGGCATGTCATAAGGTTCTATCTTCTGTTCAAATGATAAACCAAAGAGTTGGTGACTCTCAAAAGAGTCATTAGGAAAAAAAATCTCATGAGACTAGGAAAGTTAGTGTTACCATGTCCACAAATTTTATCAAGTAATCAGCACCTGAATATTCAAAAACTCAAGGAGTTGGGTTGGGATAGAAGGAGGCTACTGTTAGGAAGGATTAATTCCTCAACAATCTAAAAACATTAAGATAAGAATAAACCCAGTTTTCCCCCAGTGAATCTTCTTTAATATTTCATATCACAAGATCCTCTGTCATTACAACATTGTTAGAAAGATTAAACACGAACATGGTTAATAGGTCATCATAGCACTTATGTGTTATTTTAACCACATGACATCTGTGAAGCAGAAGGATTTCACTCCCTGGCAATCCTCCAACAGATACTGTGCCTCAGGTCTTCTGAACCATCTTCAAAAGTTGTCTCCAAGGTCTGCCTCCTGCTAAGATGTCTACCCTCGGCCCCTATCAATGCCCTCATACCTTGGTCCTGCCCGTTCCTGCAGGTACACCCTGCACTGACTCTTAGAAGTCTCTGCTCCAATTGTCAGTGTTACCACATCAAATGGGACTTCAGAGTAATAATCTTTGATCTTCGGGTTAAATTCAGGATTTAATTCCAAACGCGGATGTGTGAAGATCTGCTTGATATGACATTGTGCATCTTTATCTGTTTAAAAAAACAAAAACAATGACAAAACACAACTGTGGCATGCATAAATGGTTAAAAATCAAATGTGATTAAGGTTTTGAAAATTCTTTTGCATAACTTTGGTAATCACTGCTGATTTTCCATTTGGTATTCTGGTAATAGCTGATTTGTGGCTTCACCTGGATTTTCTACTTGCCAAATTTTGTAGACTTTACCTCATGTAACTGTTGTTGACTTTAGTTGATATTTTTTGCTCAGCCTTTAAAAATTTAAAGGCACAGCAGGTCAGAAAATGTCTCTCCAGTGAATTGATAACATTTCATAGCATTTATAACATCTATCAACAATACGTGAACCATGAACTTCCAGATGTTCAAGCTGGTTTTAGAAAAAGCAGAGGAACCAGAGATCAAATTGCCAACATCTGCCAGATCATCGAAAAAGCAAAGAGTTCCAGATAAACATCTATTTCTGCTTTATTGACTATGCCAAAGCCTTTGACTGTGGATCACAATAAACTGTGGACAATTCTGAAAGAGATGGGAATACCAGACCACCTGACCTGTCTCTTGAGAAACCTATATGCAGGTCAGGAAGCGACAGTTAGAACTGGACATGGAACAACAGACTGGTTCCAAATC
>NW_011494661.1:2034105-2058267 GCF_000754665.1 Bison bison bison | reverse complement strand
ATAACCTCAGATATGCATATGACACCACCCTTATGGCAGAAAGTGAAGAGGAACTAAAAAGCCTCTTGATGAGAGTGAAAGAGGAGAGTGAAAAAGTTGGTTTAAAGCTCAACAGTCAGAAAACTAAGATCGTAGCATCTGGTCCTATCACTTCATGGGAAATAGATGGGGAAACAGTGTCAGACTTTATTTTATTTTATTTTTTTAGGGCTCCAAAATCACCGCAGATGGTGATTGCAGCTATGAAATTAAAAGACAATTACTCCTTGAAAGGAAAGTTATGATCAATCTAGACAGCATATTAAAAAGCAGAGACATTACTTTGTCAACAAAGGTCTGTCTAGTGAAGGCTATGGTATTTCCAGTGGTCATGTATGGATGTGAGAGTTGTACTATAAAGAAAGCTGAGTGCAGAAGAATTGATGCTTTTGAACCATGGCATTGGAGAAGACTCTTGAGAGTCCCTTGGACTGCAAGGAGATCCAACCAGTCCATCCTAAAGGAGATCAGTCCTTTGGGTGTTCATTGGAAGGACTGATGTTGAAGCTGAAACTCCAATACTTTGGCCACCTGATATGAAGAGCTGACTCATTTGAAAAGACCCTGAAGCTGGGAAAGACTGAGGGCAGGAGGAGAAGTGACGACAGAGGATGAGATGGTTGGATGACATCACCGACTCAATGGACCCGGGAGTTGGTGATGGATAGGGAGGCCTGGCGTGCTGCGGTTCATGGGGACGCAAAGAGTCGGACACGACTGAACGACTGAACTGAACTGAACTGATAACATCTATCAAACAACTGTTTAAATTGTTGTTTTAAATTTAAACAATGGGGGAGATGATTCTGTGGGGTAACAGAAAGGTACCACCAGGGAATAAGGAAAATTTCTTGATGGGAGTGTCATTAAACTGTTGCTGGATTGATGTGTAGCTCAGAAGCAGTAGGGTGGAGCAAAGAACGTGAAAGCTAATATCATGCCACACACTTAGACATGAAAACCCCTTCATACTCTGGTTACCTTAACCTAAGTGCCCTAAAGTAGTGCTTTTGAAAGAAGCAAAGTGCTATTTTCTGGTCAGTTTTGTTATAGAACCTAGTGTATTACTTCATGGGCTTCCCAGGTGGGGCTAGTGGTAAAGAATCCACCTGCCAATATAGGAGATATAAGAGATGTGGGTTCAAGCCCTGGATTGGGAAGATGCTCTGAAGGAGGGCATGGCAACCCACTCCAGTATTCTTGCCTGGAAAATCCCATGGACAGAGGAGCTTGGTGGGCTACAGTTCATACACAGAATCCAAAGAGTAAGACATGACTGAAGCAATTTCGCATGCATGCATGCATGAGTATTACTTCATATCATTGATTCTAAGTCACTTTTTAAGAGTTTCTATTTTTTATGAGCTCAACTTTTACAAAAGTATCTTAGTGAGAAATATATATATATATATATCTTTAGGCATATATAGCAGCCACCACTAAACTAAACATATTGTGTTCATATTTGAAATAAACAAACTCAAAAGCAAATGTTTTTCAAATAAAAATATTAACAAGTTTTTTTTTGTTCCAGAAACACTTTTTTATAGTCAAAAAACTTCAGTAAAGATAAAAATAGGAAATACTATAAAAATCAGTAAAATGAAAATGTCTTCTGTTGCCTTTAAGTAAGATTTTCAATGATATTTAACAACATAGCAACAAAAAAGATAACACCAAATCTGCCATAGGAAGCTATATACCTGAACTTAAAGAAAAAGCCTATTATTTTGTTAACTGCTGTCTCTTCCTTTATTATTATATAGCTATTATACAATTTCTCTAAAATCAAATCTAATGATTTGTTTTCAGTTCTTTAGCATTTTCTCATCACCTCTATAATCTAGACCAAGCTCCCAATATAGCTTACAAGACATTTCCTAACCATTTCTTGGCTTCTCCCTCTCATCTCCCACCATATTCTAGACTTCGTGATTCAACAATATGAAAACTTTTATATTTCTTTTTCGGACAAGGAGACAGATATACCACCAACGTTATAGGTGTTTTATTCTACATCTGAGAACTAGGTGTCAGCTTAACTCCCATCTTGCCCTTAAATGATGAAAGTGAATAAATTTCACTCACATTCTATGATTGTTTTCTCAACTGAAATAAAAGGAATAAAGAAAAAAGAACTACTTGAGGGGAAATGTCATTAAACTGCCATTGGACTGATACATAGCTTACAGACAGTAGGGTGGAGCAAAGAATGTGAAAAAGCTACTCAGGTACAAATTAGGAATAATATTACAACTACTCAGGTACAAAGAGAAGTTGTTTCTTTCTTAGGAAGAAGCAACTACTGAGGTACAAATTAGGAATAATAATGCAGTACATATATTGTAATTTCATTGTAAGGAAAAAGTCAATAAAAATAACTAGTTAATTGATTGATTTTACTTGTTACAAAGATTGTATCTGGGTGATGAAGGTGGACTGCATCTATAATTTCAATGATTCTACTAGCTCCTAAAGTGTTTTATAATAAAGGAGAAAAAAATGAAAGGATAAGGGTGAGACTGTGTTATTCGATTTCATCTTGAAAAGTACCATAGCTTTTCATTCAAATTCAAACACTTATTAATAAGACATTCATTTTTTTCATCAGATTTTTTTTTTTTTTTGGCATGCTCTATACTCAAGGGACTGAGATAAGTACAGTAAAAACTGGCTGTTTTTGGTCATGAGATCTGATTCTGTTGGATACTGTGAACCCAATGTTACACTTTAAACAAGTTGGAGTTCAGGATATGGAATGTGCTTTCAAGATTACCATTTCCTAGGCAGAAAGGGAATATAAATACACACACTATACTTTTATTCTTAAAACCAGATAGCTGAATAACAAAGTGGAAGATTTTTTTTCAAAATAGTAATCATAGGAAATGTGCTTTAATTTTATATATTTTAATAAAATAGTGAGAGTTAATTTCCCTGTAGTTAATATTTTGACTTAATAGCGAACATTTTCAATGAGGCCTGCTCGTGGTGGTTCAGATGGTAAAGAATCTGCCTGCAATGCAGGAGACTCAGGTTCAGTTCCTGGGTTTGGAAGTTCTCCAGGAATAGGGCATGGCAACCCACTCCAGTATTCTTGCCTGAAGAATCCCCATGGACAGAGGAGCCTGATGGGCTTTAGTCCATGGGGTCACAAAGAGTCACACACAGCTGAGTGACTAAACACTCTGCCCATTTCAACACTGAAAATCAGACCTAGAAGAGAGAAACTGAGTAATCATTTTCTTAAGCAAGAAATTATTTTCTTTAGCAAGTGCTTGTTTTTGGTTTCATCAGAAACTCTTCAACTCTGGCTTAAGTGCTGCATCCTAGACCCCTGCTTGAAAGCTGATTTCATCCTGACATCATCTTCAACTGAATCATCAGTGTTGCTGCCTACAAACACCTGGTGTTTCCTTGGCATTCTTCCCAATCCAGTCCCAACTTGTCTCAAGCCAGCTTACCTTAGCTCTGCAGAGAACCCATTGTGAGGCAAGGTGGGAGCAAGCTGCTGAACACATTTGGCAAGTACTTATGGGAATGCTGTTTGAAGTCTTGGTTGCTTTTAATGGATTTCTTTTAACCGCAAAATTTTGTTGCCCTCTTGAGGGATAATCGTAACTCACATTAAACACAAAAACAGCCTAGACACTGAAAGATAATCCCACCTGTTCTAAGGCATCATTGAGTTATTTTTTTAATCTTAAATAAAAGTAGGAAGATTAATTTTGAAGTCGCAGGTATGACTAGTTTTTAAGCAACACAGAAATCTGAGCAAAGTTGAAGTGCTTTTTAACATGTTCACATCCTCTACATTATGTTACCTGGGAACTGAGCAAAAATGACATTACCTTGTATCGTTTTTCTACTTCATAAATGAGGAAACAAAAACCAAAGAGGGGAAGTGGCTTTCCTGATCTAACCCAGAGCCTGGCCCACTAGACCCTCAACAAATGTTTATTTTAATCTTGTTCCTAGTTTTCTCAAAACTAGTCCTTTTCCTATCACACACCAGGTACCAACCAGTTTCCCAAGGGAATTGAGTAGTATGTACTTTTCTAGAAGTGGGAGATTGGATGGTAAGTGCAGAGAGGGAATGGTATAATACCTGTTACTTTTTACTGGTTAGCAGTGTTTCATTCAAAATGGTATTTTTTCTTTAAAAAGCTTGTTGATTCTGTTAAACCACATTTTGTATCACCTCTCAGCCTATACTGATTTTAATGAAAGCATTAAAACATAATTGCATTTTAGAAGAGACAAATTGAATTGGAAGACTTTTATTTATAATAAATTAGACCTTGGCCCATAAATTTTATTGTTCTCACCTTTAATGATTTATCAGAACAGATTTTTTTGTGAAAGGCTAAATTTTCAGTGTATGTTTTTATATATGCATGTGTGCTAAGTCTCTTCAGTCGTGTCCAACTCTGCAACCCCCATGGACTGTAGCCCTCCAGGCTCCTCCATCCATGGGCTTTTCCAGGCAAGAATACTAGAGAGGGTTGCCATTTTCTTCTCCAGGGGATCTCCCCAACTCAGGGATCTAACCCAGGCCTCCTGCATTGCAGGCAGACTCTTTACCATCTGAGCCACCTTAAAGAGTTCATTACAAAATGCATTTATATTACTGATTATACCTTGATAAAAGAAATTCATGAATTTTAAGAAAAAAATAAATTAAAATTTGGCTTAAAAACTTTTAATTGTTATAAAGAAAACCACACGTAAGTGCTATCCATTGCATCAACAATCTGACCGAAACAAATCACTGCTGGATGGTGACAGTCCTAAAAATCAATACACAGAGAAGATGTCAAGCTCTTCCATTTAAGTGGTTCCCACAGCAAAGTATTAGCACTATTGGGGCCCCTGAAAATAAGTTTGGAAGTTACTGTTCTTAAATAAATGAAGATACAATATAATATTTCATTTTATAAAATGGAAAGTAAAAAATAATTATGCAAAAATGACAAATACTGACTCATTTGGAAAATGCATAACTTCTGAAAATTTACTCAAAATACATTATCATCCTAATGATCTCCAAACTTGATGATTTATACAAAGCAGATTTATACAAAGGCATTTATACAAATGCCTAACTACTGATTATAATTCTCAAATACTTTCATTGGAACTCACCATTATGGCAATGCATTTCTTTGGTTTCATTCATAATTTGTGGAACCACAGCTAAAAAAGGAAATGTACATTTAAAAAGGAAAATATTAATTAAAATACAGAGAATACATATCCAGGTGTCTGAAACACAGGTTAACTGAATGAAACATATTTTATTATTTAATTGTTATTACATTAGAAAGCACTTCTAAGTTCAACTGAAAGCTATGGTAAGACCAAAGAAATGATTAGGTTAAAAATAACAGAAAAATGATAAGTTCACATAAGAAAATATTAAGAGAGAAAAATGAATGGTCTAAATGCCATTCATTACCTGAAGGTGATCTATCAAAATTCCTCTTGTTCTATTATGATCTTACAACTATAATTCCCAAATCACTAGAATCACATAAATTCCATCCAGTTGGTTCCACTGACATTTACTCTAAGTTTCTGAATTCAACCAAACATTTATCTAAAAAACTCCTAAATGGAGATTGATGGGACAAAGTGGGAACACTCATAGTGCTTAAAGAAATCATTTAAAGATTTAAAACATGGTGGGAGAGAGAAGAGTAGTTCAACATCAGTTCTTCCCTTAGCTTAGTGCTTCATTTTATTAACTCAGTGATTCTCAACCTCTACCATGCCTCAGAAGCATCCGAAGGGCTTGTTAAAATATAGAATACTGGGCCTTAAACCCAGAGATTCTGATTCAGGAGATCTGAACTTTCTAAGCTTTCCAGATGATGCTGATGTTGTTGGTCTAGGAGCCATACACTCAAAACCACTGTGTTGGATTAAACCTTGATTTGTAATAGGAAAACTTTGATTTTTTTAAAAAAGACACGTGTACTTTTCATCTTCTTAAAATTATAAATATTTTCTTTTCATGTGACAAAAAGCTCAAAATTTTTTTAGAAGAAAAAATATAGGGAACAGGTAAGACTAAGAGAGAAAATCAAAGTCACTATTAATTTCCCTTTAGGTCCATGTGGCATGTAGTCAAATGTTTCATTGAATAATATATCTTAAACATCTTTCATGTATAAATATTTTCCTATACATTAGGGTGGATTTATATTTTACTGGATAACTATGAGATGGATAGATAACTTCACTGACTCAGTGGACATGAATTTGAGCAAACTCTGGGACACAGTGAAAGACAGAGGAGCCTGGTGGGCTACAGTTCATGGGGTTGCAAAATGGACATGACAGTGTCTCTGTTATGAATAACAACAAATAGCTTAATCCATTCTACTATTACTGCGATAATGGTAGTTGTTATTTTTTCCTTTATAATTTATGCAATTAAATTTTTGGGTACATTCTTAATTATTTCCTTAAAATCAGTATCTAAGAGTGAAATTTATGGCATATATGAATAACTTTTAAAGCTTTTATTACATGTTGTTAAATGGTCCCTTAAGAAATATACACCCATCAGCAATGAGAATGCTCATTTCCCTACACTCTCCCCAGCTCTATTATATTTAAGAGGAAAAAAATCTCTCCAAATTTGAGGGGAAAACAGCATTTTTCCAGTCTAGTTTTAATTATTGACTGCTAATAAAGCTAAACATTTTTTATGATTTTGGCCAAACAATACTTATTTTCATGTTGAAAGAAACAGGAGGACATCTTTTACCTTTTTTATTTTCAATTGCATCAAATGGTACTCGTGGTTTTTTAATGTTTCCATCTTCTGTGAAAGAATTCCTGCAAATGCAATATCAAACAATCCTGGATCAATGCACTGAACAAAATTCATGGAAATTACATCTAACACACTATCTTTTTTTCCTGTGTGAACACAGTTATTTTGATGAACACAAAGAAAAACGTTCTGAATTTCATTCCTCTAAACTGGCATTCTTGTCTCAAGTGAAGTGGATGGAAATCTCATCATCTCTAATCAGCAGAAGCCCATATGAAGAAAACCAGGGCAAAAAGTCACTCTTTGGTCCAAAAGGGAACAATCTCTGATAGCCTAGGTCCAACAGAAGTGACTCAGGAATACACATTCTTAGTGGAATCTGTTTGGCTAAAATTACAAAGTCTTGTAGCAAGAAGCTTTGGAAACTCTGAGGCACAGACTGAGAACATCCACATGATCTAAGAAACTTAAGCGTACCATGCAGAAAATAACCTGTCTTGCCAAGACCTCTATCCTTAAACTCTGATTAACAGGGATGAATATTAAGGGTTAGTTATATCTTGGTGTGTTTGCCTCATTTTTCTGTTGTATAACTAAATGCTCAGCCAGATTGCCCTTTAAATCCTCAAATTTAGGACCCAAATAATCTAAGTGGCAGACAGAAAAACTGTTGGTCCTTATGATAGAGAATACCAGGCAGGATGTGACTTGACTTCACGGTGCTATGTTGGGAGGCTCCATTTCTACTGCAATGAAACAGAGATAACAATGCTGGCCTTACTTCACAGGGATGCTATGAAGATTCAACAAATGCTCTGTGTTAGTTTAATTTTATAAAGATTTATTGTCCCAGATATTGTATGGGACAGTGTGGTAGAGATGAATAAGGCATTTTCAATTGCCTCAAAATATAAACATTAGATAGAAAATTAAGAAGAATCAGGAATTAAAACTATTGTTAATGATGGAAGGTGTGATAACTTTATTGCAGTTTTATTTTCAAGTCTTTTTACCCTATAGTATATGCAATGATGTAATCGGGGTGAAAAATAACATGTAGAGGACTTTAAAATACTTTCCTCCTCCCAAGGAAGGAAAAAATAGATAAAGCAAGCATGGGATGAGATACATTTACTATAAGTTTGAGTGCCAGGCCAAGGTAAAAAAAAAAAAAAATTTATTTCATATGAAGCAAACACTTTAAGTAAAGCACATAAAAGATACAACCTTGAAATGCATATAAAATGAATTTTATAAAAGTTACTATATCAAGGGAATGAAATGTTTTGTATGTTAAGGCATCCCCCAAGTGAGTTCTTGTGTAATTTTTCGAATAACTTGTTTTGAAAATGTGGATTTTCATGGAAAGCATGTGATTAGAGCAAATTACACCTGCTACTTTATTTCCAGTGAAGTGAAAATTAACAGACAGTACACACACATTGATTTTAGTGTTTTCATTCTGTTCAGATTTCCACTCACTCTGTTAGGACCCTTGGATTCTGAGCCTCAAGGCACAGACAGAAGTGGTCACTTTCTTTAAATGTTGCTTTTCTGTCTATTTGTCCTCACCTTGTTGCTATAAGTGGAGGATGTTTATTTAAAGTGTGAAGGAAGTCGTTAAAACCCACAGATAATATAGGTACGTAATACTGGCCTTTAGAGTATGAAAAACTAGAGGTGACCATTGTGAAGCTAGGGGCAATTATGAACGACTACATCTGACCTTCCTGTCAGCATGAGATCCTGGTATAAATAATAAGACCAGAAAGAAGAGGCCAGGGTTGTAGTTCCAACTCAATTAGCTGCTCGGCTTGAGCAAATGACCCATCTTCTTAGCACCTCAGTTTCCTCATCTGGAAAATGTATATGACACCGATACTTCTTGTGATACAGCATGAATGATAATTAAATATATACATACATACTCACTGGTAAATTTGAAGATAATTAAATTAACTAGTCTTTCTTAAAATGGCCTAGAAACAATTTATCTAATTGTTTCTTTTTTAAATTAAATTTATTTATTTTAATTGGAGGTTAATTACTCTACAATATTGTATTGGTTTTGCCATGCATCAACATGAATCCGCCACGGGTGAACATGTGCTCCCCATCCTGAACCCCTCTCCCACCTCCTTCCCTGTACCATCCCTCTGGGTCATCCCAGTGCACCAGCCCCAAGCATCCTGTATCCTGGATCGAACCTGGACTGGCGATTCATTTCTTATATGATATTATACATGTTTCAATGCCATGCTCCCAAATCATCCTACCCTCTCCCTCTCCCTCTCCCACAGAGTTGTTTCTTGATAAAGATTTCAAGTTTACTTATCACAGTGTTAACTTAGATAAGTCTTTCAAACTTATCTTGCTTTTCCTATAAATGAAAGAAAAACATTTCGCCCTTTTTAGATGTTAAGTGACCTTTGTATGGTATAGGAGCAGGAAAGAGAAAGTATATTAATACTTAACTACTTATCTGTGATGCAGCATACCACACGCCATGCAGTATATGAAGCTTATCTGATATAGTCTCGAAACAATTCTTGGTAGGTTGTATAATCCATAATTTACAGGTATGGAAACTGAATTGCAGAGGAAAATCTTAGCTGCTGTAATTAGTAAAATCTAAACCTAGGATTTTTGAATCCAAGTCTGTTTGATTCAAAAAAGTCCTGACTTTTTCTAACTATATTTAACAATGACATTCAGTAAATTGCATTGTGGGAAAGAATCAGTTAGGGTTAAAATTAGGCTTAAATCCAATATTCTGAATTTAAGACAAGTCAATTGCTTAACTGTGTAACAAATGTGGACCTTGAGAGAAACTTGGAGAATAAACTTTCCAAGCCTTGCATATCTCAAAGGAACTTAACTTACTTAAAGTTAAAAACAATACTTAAATAGACTTCTTGGTAAATCAAGTCTGCTCTTCCTCTTTTGATAATGATGAATGAGACAGTCTTCGATTGAGTGAGTGCAAAGAACAAACAAAGGGACATTGAGCTATATTATTTAAAACCTAACTTTCAAATAAACAAAACCTTCTATCAATCCTATTACTTCAGAGTATTGAGGGAATAAGGCCAACTGCATAGAGTTGTGGCAATTAAACTGAGTTCTGGACCTAGGAGACGTTCTAAGAATTCTTCAACTATGTGATTATTTGTATTTTTGAACTATAAAAAAAAAAAATGTTCCTCTAGGGTTGTTTTCACTGTCTCCTGAGGCAGAAGGAAATAGGAAAGTTGGTAGAATTGAGTCCGTTCATGAGGGTGACTTCAGAGACACCGACGAGCATGGCACGGTCATCTAGTCTTTGATCCCTCTAGGTGGTTGGGTTTATTTCTGTTTTCCTGGCAATAGACAAGTCAAATACTTACTTAATTCCATCATATAAAAGGGAAGTAGACTTAGCTGGCACCGTGGGCACTGCCCCTTCCTCCACTGACTGGGGGTATCATTATGTTCACTGGACCAGCAGACTCTTATTTCCTCATTACTACCCCTCATTAGAATGGAAGTGGATGGGGGAGGCCAAGGACCTTTTCTCCTGGCCAAATGCTCCTCTCTGAGATTCCATCTTTAGAAAAAAAAAACTCTAATCTTGCGGTAGAGACAGACATATTTATAAATTTGGATATCTTTGTCCAGAATAAACTCATGCCTCAAAAACTCTAAATGAATGTTCATACCATCCTGGCCTCCACTCTGACGGATAGTTCATAAAATAAATCTCACCTAATTCTTTCTGTCTGATGCTCCTGAAATTCAAGGATATATATCACAGGATGAAACTAGCTTGAAACTTTTATTTTTAAACTTGACTTTTGAGTGGAGTCAAGTCTTGCTGGTTTGAAAAACTGTTGGATATATTTCTGTTACAGTGTTTGAAGACCACTAGAATCATTATGGTTTCAATGTTTTAAAGAAGCGTATTTTCCAGAGCATGAATTTTTGGACACACTTCTTTTTGTTGCTTTCTTTAATGTAGGCAATGCCTTTTGAAATCAATCTTTAGAGATTTTTGGGGTTGCACAATTCAAATTTGTGGCTCTCTTACCATTCCAGCGGGTGTGGCTCTGCCTTTTTATTCAGGAGCTGAAATTGTTCAAATACACTTAAAAGAGACCAGTATTGCGTCAGGATGGAACCAGGTTTTCCCATAGGACTTGTCATACCATAAAATTCACCAATCAGAGATTGAAATCCAGGAGTAGTAGACGGGAAGAGCTGAGAAGGAATATTCAAGAACAGAATATCAGAATAAGTGATGGAAAAGAAAATATAGTATTACTTGGGAAGGCTTTATATTTATTCAGATATTTTAATTAGGCATTTATTTTAAAATATATTGTCAGTACCATAATTTAATTTTCTGTGTTTCTGTCAATGTAAAGGTCACTTTTTATAAGGAACTAATTTTGCTGATGTTTATATTTTCAAATGGGGTGAATTTAATTTCTCTTTTCACTGAATGAAAACAGCTATCTCCTTTCTACAGATACCCCAAAACAGCTGAATAACAGAGTTAGGTAGCAGGAAAAATAAGATGAAATCCTCTTGGATTATAAGTGTCTTATAAATGTCAGGGTGAGAGATATTAACCCGACCCAAAATAAAAAATCTATGGTCATCCTCTTTCTATTCTGAGAGTCAGATATTATGTTTGCCTTTTCTCCTATAAAATAATTTTTCTATTCTTCACATTCTGCCAAGAGAAGTTCTTTACTTTCCTAATGTCTTAAATTAAGAATTCCTGAAGGATGAGGCCAGGTCTCTCTGATTATCTTTGTATGATATTGTGACCATAACTGTCACAAATGTAACACTTACTGTATTTAAATTAATTAAAATAATCCATCAACTAAGTTATCTTTTGAGTAATAAGCTTACTTTGAATCCTCTAAAATATGGGGTTAAGTAATAAAAACAAGTGTGAAACATTCACTAATTAAGCTAGTTAAAATTCGTACATGTAGCATCTGAATACAAATTTTTAAGTAAAAAATAAATATTTTATCCAAACATTAATAACAAATTATTAGTAGACTTTTAAAAATGCTACTTTAAAGAAACGCTTTATATAAACAAATCTTACATAGAAAAATATGAATCCAATATAAATTATTTATATAAGGGCAGAACTAGAAACAAAGCAAGTTTGAAGCATACAGATATACGTGTAATGAATTATCCATTGATATTGATCAATAACTTAACAGAATCTAGGAAAATACATAGAAAATAAAATAAATGCCATTTATACTTTCAGACTGAAACCAGTAAAAGTTACAATTATTAATATTTACATTTTTTTCCCTTTGGAGTTTGCTATGGAGTTATAACAAACTATTTTATTGAATAATGTTTACTTTTATACAAACAAAAGGGGCATAATAAGCAGAAGGAAATTTTGGATACATGTAAATGTCCCAAAGCAAACAGCAAACTTCTTTAGAAAAATGTTAGCATTTCCCCCTTAAGAATTAGCAAAACCTCCCAGCTATATTTATTCCACATTCTTTTACCTTTAGTAAGTCATGTATTATGTGCATACTCTTAAAGAATATGTATTCTGCTCATCTTAATCCTCATATCTCTAAAAAGAAGCTTACAAATATTTCTATTCCTTAAGGAAATATCTTCTAGTTTTAAGTCAAAAATCAAGTAGCTCATGGCTGATCTACTATAATCTCAGTAATCAAGAGGAATCAAAGGTCATTTTTGCTTTACCAGTTGGAATTGTCCCAAACTCCCGAGTTCCTTTATAAAAGTCATAATTGAGTTAATCTCCTCTAAAGACAGGCACCGATTTAGTTCTTTTTGATAATTTTCACCCTATACCAGGGGGAAAAAACACAACTCTTAAGCAATTGTTCCAAAGTCAAGCTATGTTTAGCACAAGTTAAAACCCAAATTTTAAACTCTAACAGCTGAGCTAATTAATTCTAAATAATGTAGCAACTTCAACTCGTCAAAATGATGTCAGAATACAAGAAAACTTTATGTTTGACAAAAGAATCTGAAATAGCTCCGTAGTGCTTTGGCAGCAAGGTTGGGAACTTGGGCCCAGAAGGACAGAATAAGTGTAACAGTTTGGAAAGGCAGGAGGTCTTTTTTTGGCCTTTAGGGAACCAAAGATCAGAGCAGGAAATTTACGCATGAACCTCATGTATGTCACACTGCCATTGTCACATTTCATGGATTCCAGTAAACAGACTTACCCCCACCCCCATTTTCCTCACATTTATTTTTTCTAATGCATCCCTGAGAGCAAAAGATACACATCTTACTATTTTCTCCAGGTCAAGTGGTTCTAATTGTTTTAATGACAATCCACTGACTAAGGAAGGAAAACTGGGAACTCTAGGAATGAAGCAATACAATCTTAGGGAGACAAGAGTCTATAACATCTTAACTCCCAAAACCATCTCTCTTAGAGGACCATTTGTTGGTGAGACCTTTCACACTCTACTTTTCCAAATTTTCCAATTATGGTTTTAAAACAGAAAGATACAGAGAAAACGATACTACACCTAGATTACTAATCTGTACAGATTTTTTCATACATCAAGAAAACTTGTACTAACAGATCACAAAAATTAACCAGTCTTCCTCTGAAGCACTATTCCCTAATCATCATCTAACTGTTAACCAGATGTAACTGCTTAAAAAAAAAAGAGTATTATAACTTCAGCCCCTTGATTTTAATCTAGAGCACTAACAACTTCCAAAAGGTTCAGGTATTCCTTAACAGTATTCTATAATACTTAACATGCATTATGCATTATAAGAACAAAATTCCCTTGGGAATTAGGAGCTGATTTACTTCATTTTCAACTTCATTTACTTCAATTTCATCATAGTCAGTCATTCACATACTTAGTAGACACAAAAATAATATTGATCCTTACATCAGAAAAATATTAAGAGGTTTATATAATAGGTACAAATCAATTTCAAATGAATTATCAAGTTGCTTAACTGCACAGTAAAGAAAATGATACTTAAAGATGAAGGAAAAATACTTGTCAGTAAAAAATATGCGCTTACCTTAACTACGGCTGATCTATAAAGTCTCTGAAATATCTCAGAAAATATGGAAAGGGAAGAGTCATTAGACAGGAGAAAACTGAAAGTATCCTTTAAAAGAAATTCTTCTATGTTTTGGTCCTCAAAGGCCATATCATCATCATCTTGAAAATTTAAATGCTCATGCACCTGTGAAAGAGTTAAATAACAGCAAATATTTTTTATTGACTCACTTTTAATGCAGTGGAATCACTTCTAAGACATGATTCATTTCCCGTTGGATTACAGATCAGAACTGACATCTAGTGGTCCTTTTGGAGGTCAACAATTTTATAAAAATCTAAGTACTGTTATTTCCAAAATATGATCCCCAGGTGGTGCTAGTGGTAAAGAACCCACCTGCCAATGCAGGAGACGTAAGAGACACAGGTTTGATCCCTGAGTCGGGAAGATCCCCTGGAGGAAGGCATGGTAACCCACTCCAATAGTCTTGCCTGGAGAATCCCCTGGACAGAGGAGCCTGGTGGGCCACAGTACACGGGGCAGCAAAGAGTCAGACACGACTGAAGTGACTTAGCATGCATGCAAGTAAGAACATTACTGTTTTATAGAATCATATGAGTTTATCTTAAAAATATCACTGATGAACTTGTGTTCATGGAAATAATATATAATACCTCTAAGCAATAAATTTTATAAAATCATAATGTAAACTATTAGCTTTGTGGGTAAAATAATGAATAAATGAACGATAAAAGATGTAGATTCATAAAATTTTAGAATTTTAGGGATAAATCTTTGAATCGACCAAATGTTTGCATCACGTATAATGCAATCAGTCTCCTTGTGTTATAATCTGAAAACCAGTCAATACAGTAGGAAGTCAAACTCTTGTTGAACAAATGTTTTTTCTTTTTTTATTGAAGTATAGCTGATGTACAATACTATGTAAGTTGCACATATACAATATATGTGTGCTGCATGCTCAGTTGCTCAATCATGTTTGACTCTTTGTGATACCCTGGACTGTAGCCCGCCAGGCTCCTTTGTCTATGGGATTTCCCTGGCAAGAGAACTGGAATGGGTTGCCATTTCCTACTCCAGGGTATGCATAAATTTTATTCAGTTTCTCTTGCCATATCATAAATTATCTTTCTATAGACTAACGCAGTCAACTTTTAAAACCTTCTTGCCACTAAGGGAAATTCTGGATTAAAAATATGTTGGAGGAGATGATATGAATGAGTTAATTTAAGATGAAGTAAAAGAATCAGAGTGTACAAAAAACACGCTTCAGTTTATATATATTCATACAAATATTGAAAACAAATATTCCAAAAATTCCTATGGTTTTAAAGTTAAAATATAGGCCAGTTTTAAACTAAATATCTATATTTAAAGAATAAGTTAAAGAATTAGGAATTAAAGAATAAAGGAGTTAACTTTTGTGAATAAGCTAGGTAACCTGCTATTTTTTATTAACTATATGTCTGCTACTGCTAAGTCACGTCAGTCGTGTCCGACTCTGTGCAACCCCATAGATGGTTTTAAAGTTAAAATATAGGCCAGTTTTAAACTAAATATCTATATGTAAAGAATAAAGGAGTTAACTTATGTGATAAGCTAGATCAGTCAGTTCAGTCACTCAGTTGTATCCAACCCTTTGCTACCCCATGAATCGCAGCACGCCAGGCCTCCTTGTCCATCACCAACTCCTGGAGTTCACCCAGACTCACGTCCATCGAGTCAGTGATGCCATCCAGCCATCTCATCCTCTGTCGTCCCCTTCTCCTCTTGCCCCCAATCCCTCCCAGCATCATAGTCTTTTCCAATGAGTCAACTCTTGCCGTAAGGTGGCCAAAGTCCTGCAGTTTCAGCTTTAGCATCATTCCTTCCAAAGAAATCCCAGGGCTTATCTCCTTCAGAATGGACTGGTTGGATCTCCTTGCAGTCCAAGGGACTCTCAAGAGTCTTCTCCAACACCACAGTTCAAAAGCATCAATTCTTTGGCACTCAGCCTTCTTCACAGTCCAACTCTCACATCCATACACGACCACAGGAAAAACCATAGCCTTGACTAGACGGATCTTTGTTGGCAAAGTAATGTCTCTGCTTTTCAATATGCTATCTAGGTTGGTCATAACTTTCCTTCCAAGGAGTAAGTGTCTTTTAATTTCATGGCTGCAGTCACCATCTGCAGTAATTTTGGAGCCCAAAAAAACAAAGTCTGACACTGTTTCCACTGTTTCCCCATCTATTTCCCATGAAATGATGGGACCAGATGCCATGATCTTCGTTTTCTGAATGTTGAGCATTAAGCCAACTTTTTCACTCTCCACTTTCACTTTCATCAAGAGGCTTTTGAGTTCCTCTTCACTTTCTGCCATAAGGGTGGTGTCATCTGCATATCTGAGGTTATTGATATTTCTCCTGGCAATCTTGAGTCCAGCTTGTATTTCCTCCAGCCCAGCGTTTCTCATGATGTACTCTGCATATAACTTAAGTAAGCAGGGTGACAATATGCAGCCTTGACGTACTCCTTTTCCTATTTGGAACCAGTCTGTTGTTCCATGCCCAGTTCTAACTGTTGCTTCCTGACCTGCATACAAATTTCTCAAGAGGCAGATCAGGTGATCTGGTATTCCCATCTCTTTCAGAATTGTCCACAGTTTATTGTGACCCACACAGTCAAAGGCTTTGGCATAGTAAATAAAGCAGAAATAGATGCTTTTCTGGAACTCTCTTGCTTTTTCCATGAACCAGCAGATGTTGGCAATTTGATCTCTGGTTCCTCTGCCTTTTCTAAAACCAGCTTGAACATCAGGAAGTTCACGGTTCACATATTGCTGAAGCCTGGCTTGGAGAATTTCAAGCATTACTTTACTAGCATGTAAGATGAGTGCAATTGTGCGGTAGTTTGAGCATTCTTTGGCATTGCCTTTCTTTGGGATTGGAATGAAAACTGACCTTTTCCAGTCCTGTGGCCACTGCTGAGTTTTCCAAATTTGCTGGCATTTTGTATTAACTAGATGTCTGCTACTGCTAAGTCACGTCAGTTGTGTCCGACTCTGTGTGACCCCATAGACGGCAGCCCACTAGGCTCCCCCGTCCCTCGGATTCTCCAGGCAAGAATATTGGAGTGGGTTGCCATTTCCTTCTCCAATGCATGAAAGTGAAAAGTGAAAGTGAAGTCGCTCAGTCATGTCCGACTCTTAGCGACCCCATGGACTGCAGCCTACCAGGCTCCTCCACCCATGGGATTCCAGGCAAGAGTACTGGAGTGGGTCGCCAGTGCCTTCTTCAGCTAGATGTCTATTTTCCTGCATTAACACATAGCTTTATGCCACATTACTTCATAAATAGTGGTTGAACCATAAAAACAAAATGTGTGTTTGTTCCATGGGAAAGCAGAGTGGGCACTGTAACTCAAATCATAGACTCTCCATATACTAGTTAATTCTTTGAACTACAGCAAGAATACTGGCAGGGGTTGCCATTCCCTTCTCCTGGGGATCTTCCCGACCCAGGGGTCAAACAAAGCCTCATCACTAGTGTCACCTGCATTGAAGGCAGAGTGTTTACTGTCTGAGCTACCAAGGAAGCACAAATATAAGTTTGTTGTAAGTTTGATGCATATTGCATTTATTGATTAGTTACAATGAATGAAAGCAACAACAACACACACACACACACACACACACACACACACACACCCTTCAGCCAAAAGGAAAGCTCCCGTGAGCACTCTGGCATACTCACCTGAAGTACTACAGGGGACCTGACACTGCCGTAACCAATATCGAAAGTTAAAAGTTGAAAACAAAATCTGCATCTGAAATAAAAACCAGGGTAACAATAAAAAGGAATGAAATAGTGCCTTTTGCAGAGAGGTGGATGGACCTAGAGATGCCAGGCAGAGTGAAATAAGTCAGAAACACAAATACCGTATAGTGTCACTTACACGTGGAATCTAGAAAGATGGTAGAGATGAACTCATCAGCAAAGCAGAAATAGAGTCACAGATGGAGAGAACAAACTTGTGGTTACCAAGCGGGTAACGGGGGTGGGATGAATTGGGGGTTTGGGATTGACATATATATACTATTGATACTATATATAAAATAGATAACTAGTAAGAACCTTGGAGAAGGCAATGGCACCCCACTCCAGTACTCTTGCCTGGAAAATCCCATGGATGGAGGAGCCTGGTAGGCTGCAGTCCATGGGTCGCTAAGAGTCGGACATGACTGAGTGACTTCACTTTCACTTTTCACTTTCATGCATTGGAGAAGGAAATGGCAACCCACTCCAGTGTTCTTGCCTGGAGAATCCCAGGGACAGGGGAGCCCGGTGGGCTGCCGTCTATGGGGTCACACAGAGTCGGACACGACTGACTCGACTTAGCAATGAGAACCTACAGGATAGCACAGGGTGCTCTACTCAATGTTCTGTGGTACCTAAATAGGAAGGAAATCTAAAAAAGAGTGGATACATGTATATGTACAGCTGATTGATGCACAGCAGAAAGTAACACAACATTGTAAAGCAACTGTACTCTAATAAAAATAAAATAAACACAACAGATGGTAACAAAGATGTGTTATATTTGCTATGTTTACTGTATTATTTGGTACTACAACATTAATAATCACTGTGGTTAAATTTCAACATCTATACTGATTACAAAGAGCAGTGGCTTAGATAATCTAAAATTAAATACAATTTATCTTTGGATTTGGAACCTGTTTCATTACCTACAGAAAATACAGATATATAAAAAGTATTCATAACTCATTAAATGAAACAATGAAGTTGACTCCATAAACACACAATATGGGAAAGGAACCTCTCCCACTTCTCCATGCTAAGCATTCTTATTCACATAGAAAGCATGATAAAACTTATATGGAGGCACCTCCTTTTCTTAACATGCTAGATTTAACATTTCCCTAGAAAAAGGCATTAAATTATATTCAAGTAAACTGGATGAGATGTGGAGATAAGAGTTATTGAATTTTGTTAATAAAAGCACATAAATAAAAATATAATTAGTCAATGGAAAGCATATATGATAAAAATAGGTGAGCTTGAAAGGGGTTACAATTTAAAAAATAATTTACATATTAACTGTGCTTTATTTTTTGTCACCACTGTTTAAATACTGTGAGTCTTTAACATACTCTGAACTTTTAGGGTCTACAAATTACAAAACATAAGTTTAGAAGTTCATACTTTATATTACATACAAATTTCCAAGTAGCACCTACTTGTGATAATTAAGATACATTTTCATTAACAATCAATTTTTAGAAGGTAGGTTTTTTGGGTTTTTTTTTTTAACATTAAAATTTGCTTTTACCTTTGGAAGATCTTTGGTCCCAGAGTAGATGTTTCACTGAATACTTCAGCTGCTAGTAGGAGTTTGCTAATGGCTTCCCTCATGGTATCAAAAGCCTGAAGAGGTGAACTGGCTCTCAGGAATGTCTCAAAAAATGTTTGCAGCTGTGAACAAAGTAAAGGATTCATATGTTTAAAGGACAATTTCAGTTTGTCTCTCTATCATTTCCAAATGAACAATGTGAAAGATCTCTTTAGGTTATCTGTCTTTGATGCACTCAAAAAAACTCCTTAAAAAGGAAAATTTGATCATCTAAGATATATATAAAGTATACTGAAAGAGTATATAATATACGTAAGGTATATTGTATAATAAATATATATTATCACATATTATACAATGTGATATATATTATATACGTTTAAAAACATATTACAAGACTTCTGATTGAATGTGGGGTACCAAAATATCTCGCAATTTAAGTTATTTTAAAGGCGCTTACTCCATTTTTCTCCTCATTCCATGGCATCTCACCATGGAAAGTGAAGTGCGAGTATCACAGAGCTTGTGATTGAACTGCCAAGTTGAACTTGGGACACTTCATCTAGGTAAACTTGGACTTGCAACTCACTTCGAATTTTTGTGTCTTTTCTTTAAAATGAGTTACAACCTACCAACAAGAGAGTTGCCAAATCAGAAGTCACTGTAAAATACAAAATTTAAGTCTAAGCTTTTTATTATTATTCCTTTCCTGCATGATTTTTGTATGAGAACGAAAAGAACTACATCAAAATTGCTTCTTCTTCTTCATGGTGTGGGAGCTCTAGCCAACCACGGAAGAATCTAAGAAAATCTCAGTGTCCTGAAATTTTCATTTCAGGCTTTGTATGACTGGAGAGAATGGGGCCTCATTACAAAAATGGGCAGGATGTTAGGTTTATGCCTTCAAAGAAACACAAATAGCTATTTTTATTTGCTTAAATATTAAAATAATCACAACCACAAAACTATATCTTCAGCATGCTCAACACCAAGGCTCAGGTCAAACTTTTTAAAAAGTATAAAATAAACCTCATATTGATTCATAAACTGTCTCTGGGTAAGCATACACTTTCAAAAATGAAGAACAAAAAATATTTTCAGAAAAAACATGCAGCAGGTATACTACTAATATTTTTGGAAGAACAGACTAAATTTATCTAAGCTGTGTAAGACTGCAAAGGGAAAAACTTTGGTTGCTCTAATAATGAAGGACAGATACTGGCACAAATCACCTGAGGGAGATGGTAAATGTATCTTTAAAATATACAAGCAAAATTCCCCCAAAAGAAACAAATGCTGACTTCATAAACTTTTCCCAGCTGAAAAACAGAAACATAATGAGATATACACTTTAAGACCCTATAAACACGTCATTAGCATTTGGCAATTGGGATGTTTTTCCTTCTCTGAGGACTAAGGCAAATGAATGCAGTAATTGTAGGATCAAAAGAAAACAAATCCAGGCTAACACTAGAAGTATTAACACCCTTGAGTCAAAACAGAGTAACATGTTTTTCCAAAGAAAAGTAACTCATCACATTTCACTCAGTTCACCATATTACATAGAAAGGGTTACCGATAATATTATTGCATTTTCCCATTTATATGTTTTCTGAATATCACAGGGGTCAAGGTTAATAATTTAAGAAGGTTGGAAACGTTTGTGTAACACATAGGATCTGTGAGATTGATTATCAAATTATATCCTCCATGGTGAAAAATAATTAGCAAATTAATGTTTAGGGTTGTATTTATTCTTCTACTGTGGAAATGTATATTTCTTAATTTTTGACTGTAATTAATTTTCGCATGTAAATTCCAGAATTACACAGGTAATTTCGCGTGTGTAAGCACTGTGTGCTGAACTTCGGAGGACAAGGTACTTAGCACAGTAGCCTCTATAGATTTAGAGGCTAAAAGTCCCAGGTTCAACTTTGATTCTGTGCCTGTAAATTTCGAGGCCTTGTGAGTCTACTAACAGTAACTTTATAGATGTATTGCTAGGATTAAATCAGAGAATGGACTCTCACATAAAAGTCCACCACCACCCATCAGACATCAAATACTCGGTACACATTAGCTTATTTTATTAATTAAAACAAAAGTCCACAGCATTCCTTCAAAGATGAACATTTAAAATATACCTGATAAGCCTTTTAATAAAATAGATCCCATACGTGTCCCAGGAGAAATGAAAGCAGAGAACTGAAGGACCAAAATCTTTCCTCCCATTTCCCTAAAACTCAGACTGCTAAGAGGAGAACTACCCTCAACCTACAATCATGTAGCAGGGGGACAAGACACAGCTGCCATTACAAACAGAAATGTGGAGGGAAGAGATAGCAGTGATATTTAAAAAGCACAATTCAAAAAAAGAGACTTCTTTCATTTTTCTATTTGTTCTGTTACCAGTCTTTATCTCTATATCCATTTCCTTCTATTTCATTACATGTATTTCCACTTATCTAAGTCCTTCAAGTCAAAGAAGATTTTAGATGAGTTGCTTCTTTAATTTATTTAGTACTGTGGCAAGCAAACTACATATGTAGGAAGTGAAAGTAGACTTATGCAAATACTTTTTTTTTTTTAATCATCAACTTTCAGCAGGTTGTCCAGAGAGGGCAAAATAGTTATATCAATTATTGAAACTAATCCAGGGAGGCTAAGTGGAAGAATTCTTTGAGTGTCTGCTCATTTTGTTTTTCGTTATACTAACTGTATTTTCTTGGTCAAATACCTGAGTTTTATGTATCTCAATGTGCTCACATGTAGAAAAAGAGAAATGTGTTTAATGATCTCATGAGACAATGTCAAATCTGAGATTATTTGATAGTAATTCCATTCAAAGTTATCAGAACCCACTTCTCACTCAGGAGCTTCCTTAACCCAAGCACAAATGTTACTTGAAATAACATCTTCACTTTCACTGCTAAGTTAAAGTCAGCCATGAACTCAAATATCATGGAGACATCCTTGTCTCTAGATCAAGACTTTTAATAGATGTTTTTAAATTACCTAAACATGAGACTATAAGATCCCAGGGAAAGCAGTGCCTTGGTAGTGAGGTAAAAATGAATAAAAGAAGATCTTAAAATGTTTCACAAGACATGAAACTGTTTTATGAACTATAAATTTTCCTACGTCAGTGCAAAAATGAAATACAAATTAAATGCAAAACAAATTATGTACAAAATGACCTTGTAAGATCAGGGCTGTAAAACCAAGCAGTTAAAGCATCACCATTGGTTTGTACTTGTGTAAAATTCAAGCAATAAACCAACAAGGTATTTGTAATTTTCACATCTATCCATTCAAGGAACTTCCTGAAATATTTGTAAATGGGTTGAAATAATCAACTAAAAATGGAAGGACAAGAGAAACTGAGGATGGACTTCAAAATATTTGTTGGAAAACTTCAGTTAGGTTTTTGATATCTTAAAATATTTCTAAGTTGCCCTTATATTCACCTCATTCTCCGACTCCACTTTCACAGCCCCTCCTGCACTAAATTCTGGGCTTCACCCAGCTGATTTCCTTGATCCACCCATGAGATCTTCGGCAGATTGTTCTCGGTGGCAAAAGACGCTGTTCTGTTAAACCTGCTAACTGTCCATCGTGATGCTCTCACCGCCAGTCCGTGAGCTCTGTCAGGGCAGACACTGTACCGTTTTATCTTTGAGTGGCCAGTATCTAACACAGGACAGGTATTAAGTAAATACTGTTGAGTAAATAAACCTAAGTATAATATTACAGAAACCACAGAGACTTTGATAAAGAAATAGCTCACTGGAGCTTCTGGATAACAAATTTTCTCCCTATGACAGACAACATGTGTATCTCTCATTTCCATCTCAGGAGAGAGGGAAGATGAGCATTCTTCTGGTGACCTGTAATAAAATCGTTGAAAAATAGAAGCTCACAGCTGTTCAAGAGAATTTCTAAGATAAGAAAATTTAATATGAGTTAAAACATGGGATGAAAGATTAACCAATATTAGAGGGTTCTTTTTTTAAGTCATGTTCTTGACTAACTGGGAAACTCTAGCAGAATGTTGATATTTCAATATTTTGAATTTTCAGTAGTTAATAGGATTGTATCTTATTAAAGTTTACCAGAATTTCTCTCAATATTAATGTGGGAGAGGGGAGCTTTCATTTTCTCAAAGTAAAGAAGTATATTAGTAATTAACAACAGTTTGTACCAACAAGCATATGAGAAGATCTCAATATCATTCAGATCAGATCAGTCGCTCAGTCGTGTCCGACTCTTTGTGACCCCATGAATCACAGCACGCCAGGCCTCCCTGTCCATCACCAACCCCCAGAGTTCACCCAGACTCACATCCATCAAGTCAGTGATGCCATCCAGCCATCTCATCCTCTGTCGTCCCCTTCTCCTCTTGCCCCCAATCCCTCCCAGCATCAGGGTCTTTTCCAATGAGTCAACTCTTCGCATGAGGTGGCCAAAGTCCTGCAGTTTCAGCTTTAGCATCATTCCTTCCAAAGAAATCCCAGGGCTAATCTCCTTCAGAATGGACTGGTTGGATCTCCTTGCAGTCCAAGGGACTCTCAAGAGTCTTCTCCAATACCACAGTTCAAAAGTATCAATTCTTTGGCACTCAGCCTTCTTCACAGTCCAACTCTCACATACATACATGACCAAAGGAAAAACCATAGCCTTGACTAGACGAAACTTTGTTGGCAAAGTAATGTCTCTGCTTTTGAATATGCTATCTAGGTTGGTCATAACTTTCCTTCCAAGGAGTAAACGTCTTTTAATTTCATGGCTGCAGTCACCATCTGTAGTGATTTTGGAGCCCAGAAAAATAAATTCTGACACTGTTTCCACTGTTTCCCCATCTATTTCCCATGAAGTGACAGGACCAGATGCCATGATCTTCATTTTCTGAATGTTGAGCTTT
>NW_011494661.1:2033212-2034005 GCF_000754665.1 Bison bison bison | reverse complement strand
CTTCGTTTTCTGAATGTTGAGCTTTAAGCCAACTTTTTCACTCTCCACTTTCACTTTCATCAAGAGGCTTTTGAGTTCCTCTTCATTTTCTGCCATAAGAGTGGTGTCCTCTGCATATCTGAGGTTATTGATATTTCTCCCAGCAATCTTGATTCCAGCTTGTGTTTCTTCCAGTCCAGCTTTTCTCATGATGTACTCTACATATAAGTTAAATAAACAAGGTGACAATATACAGCCTTGACATACTCCTACTCCTATTTGGAACCAGTCTGTTGTTCCATGTCCAGTTCTAACTGTTGCTTCCTGACCTGCATACAAATTTCTCAAGAGGCAGATCAGGTGGTCTGGTATTCCCATCTCTTTCAGAATTGTCCACAGTTTATTGTGATCCACAGTCAAAGGCTTTGGCATAGTCAATAAAGCAGAAATAGATGCTTTTCTGGAACTCTCTTGCTTTTTCCATGATCCAGTGGATGTTGGCAATTTGATCTCTGGTTCCTGTGCCTTTTCTAAAACCAGCTTGAACATCAGGAAGTTCACGGTTTACATATTGCTGAAGCCTGGCTTGGAGCATTTTGAGCATTACTTTACTAGCGTGTGAGATGAGTGCAATTGTGCGGTAGTTTGAGCATTCTTTGGCATTGCATTTCTTTGGGATTGGAATGAAAACTGACTTTTTCCAGTCCTGTGGCCACTGCTGTGTTTTCCAAATTTGCTGGCATATTGAGTGCAGCACTTTCACAGCATCATCTTTTAGGATTTGAAATAGCTCAACTGGAATTCCATCAGCTCA
>NW_011494661.1:2032360-2032904 GCF_000754665.1 Bison bison bison | reverse complement strand
GCCACGAACCTCATTCCATAGTTCATCAGGCACTCTATCTATCAGATCTAGGCCCTTAAATCTATTTCTCACTTCCATTGTATAATCATAAGGGATTTGATTTAGGTCATACCGAATGGTCTAGTGGTTTTCCCTACTTTCTTCAATTTAAGTCTGAATTTGGCAAAGGAGTTCATGGTCTGAGCCACAGTCAGCTCCTGGTCTTGTTTGTGCTGACTGTATAGAGCTTCTCCATCTTTGGCTGCAAAGAATATAATCAATTTGATTTTGGTGTTGACCATCTGGTGATGTCCAGTGGTCATGGTGGAGAGATCTGATAGAATGTGGTCCACTGGAGAAGGGAATGGCAAACCACTTCAGTATTCTTGCCTTGAGAACCCCATGATCAGTATGAAAAGGCAAAATGATAGGATACTGAAAGAGAAACTCCCCAGGTCAGTAGGTGCCCAATATGCTACTGGAGATCAGTGGAGAAATAACTCCAGAAAGAATGAAGGGATGGAGCCAAAGCAAAAAGAATACCCAGCTGTGGATGTGACTGGTG
>NW_011494661.1:2031633-2032260 GCF_000754665.1 Bison bison bison | reverse complement strand
GATGCTTTCTAAGGCCCACTTGACTTCACATTCCAGGATGTCTGGCTCTAGGTCAGTGATCACACCATCGTGATTATCTGAGTCGTGAAGAACTTTTTTGTACAGTTCTTCTGTGTATTCTTGCCATCTCTTCTTAATGTCTTCTGCTTCTGTTAGGTCCATACCATTTCTGTCCTTTATCGAGCCCATCTTTGCATGAAATGTTCCTTTGGTATCTCTGATTTTCTTGAAGAGATCCCTAGTCCTTCCCATCCTGTTGTTTTCCTCTATTTCTTTGCATTGATTGCTGAAGAAGGCTTTCTTAACTCTTCTTGCTATTTTTTGGAACTCTGCATTCAGATGCTTATATCTTTCCTTTTCTCCTTTGCTTTTCACTTCTCTTCTTTTCACAGCTATTTGTAAGGCCTCCCCAGACAGCCATTTTGCTTTTTTGCATTTCTTTTCCATGGGGATGGTCTTGATCCCTGTCTCCTATACAATGCCACGAACCTCATTCCATAGTTCATCAGGCACTCTATCTATCAGATCTAGGCCCTTAAATCTATTTCTCACTTCCATTGTATAATCATAAGGGATTTGATTTAGGTCATACCGAATGGTCTAGTGGTTTTCCCTACTTTCTTCAAT
>NW_011494661.1:1989554-2031533 GCF_000754665.1 Bison bison bison | reverse complement strand
AAGAGCAATATTGCATAGGAACCTGGAATGTCAGGTCCATGAATCAAGGCAAATTGGAAGTGGTCAAACAAGAGATGGCAAGAGTGAATGTCAACATTCTAGGAATCAGAGAACTGAAATGAACTGGAATGGGTGAATTTAATTCATATGACCATTATATCTACTACTGTGGGCAGGAATCCCTCAGAAGAAATGGAGTGGCCATCATGGTCAACAAAAGAGTCCAAAATGCAGTACTTGGATGCAATCTCAAAAACGACAGAATGATCTCTGTTTGTTTCCAAGGCAAACCATTCAATATCACAGTAATCCAAGTCTATGCCCCAACCAGTAATGCTGAAGAAGCTGAAGTTGAACGGTTCTATGAAGACCTACAAGACCTTTTAGAACTAACACCCAAAAAAGATGTCCTTTTCATTATAGGGGACTGGAATGCAAAAGTAGGAAGTCAAGAAACACCTGGAGTAACAGGCAAATCTGGCCTTGGAATAGGGAATGAAGCAGGGCAAAGACTAATAGAGTTTTACCAAGAAATCAATATCATTAGTCATTAGCAAAATGCAAATCAAAACCACAATGAGATATTACCCCACATCCATTAGGATGACTACTATCAAAAAACCCATAAAATATTAAGTGTGAGAAAGGATATGAAGAAATCAGAACCCTAGAGCACTGTTGGTAGGAATGTTAAGTGGTGCAGACACTTATGCAAAACAGTATGAAGGTTCCTCAAGAAATCAAAATAGAATTATCATAGGATGCAGAAATTCAAATTCTGGATACAGAGCCAAAAGAATTGGAAACAAGTTCTTAAAGATTTATTTGTTCACTCTTGTTCACGGCAGTATTATTCACATAGCTAAAAAGTGGAAGCAACTCAAGTATACATCCATGGACGAATGGATAGACAAAAGATAGAATAGACAGACAATGTAATATTGAAAGTAAGTGAAAGTGTTAGTCGGTCAGTCATGTCCAACTCTTTGAGACCCCATGGATGTAGCTTGCCAGGCTTCTCTGTCCATGGAATTCTCCAGGAAAGAATACTGGAGTGGGTTGACATTCCCTTCTCCAGGGGATCTTCCTGATCCAGGGATTGAACTCAGGTCTCTTGCATTGCAGGCAGATTCTTTACCATCTGAGCCACAAGGGAAGCTCAGTGTAATATTATTCAACCTTAAAAAGGAAAGACACTGCAATTCAGATGAACCTTAAAGATATTATGCTAGGTGAAATACTCTAGTCACAAAAGACACTGTATGATTTCACTTATACAAAGTATCTAGAGTAGTCAGGTTCCTAGAAACAGAAAATAAAATAGTGGTTGCCAGTGGCTAGGGGGAGGGGGAAATGCAAAGTTGTTTCATGAGTATATAATTTCAGTTCTGCAAAAATTCTGGAGACTGATTGTGTGTGTGTGTTAGTTCCTCAGTCGTGTCCAACTCTTCGACCCCATGGACGGTAGCCCACCAGGCTCCTCTGTCCCTGGGATTTTTCAGGGACAGAGGAGCCTCCTCCATCCATGGGATTCTTCAGGCAAGAATACAAGAATGGTTTGCCATTTCCTTCTCTGGGAGATCTTCCCAACCCAGGGGTCGAACCCAGGTCTCCCACATTGCAGGCAGATTCTTTACTGTTTGAGCCACCAGGGAAGCCAATCATACAACAATATAAATATATTTAATAGTACTGAACCATACACTTAAAATGGTTAAGATGGTAAATTTTATGTACACATTGCATGCATGCATGCTCAGTTGCTTCAGTCATGTCCAACTCTTTGCAATCCTATGGACTGTAGCCTGCCAGGCTCCTCTGTCCATGGGATTCTCCAGGCAAAAATACTGGAGTAGGCTGCCATGCTCTCCTCCAGGGGATCTTTCCAACCCAACGATCGAACCCATATCTCCTGCATCTCTTTCACTGCAGGTGGATTCTTTACCAATGAGCCACAGAGGAAGTCCTTATGTGTGCTGCTGCTGCTAAGTCGCTTCAGTCGTGTCCAACTCTGCTCGACCCCACAGACGGCAGCCCACCAGGCTCCGCCGTCCCTGGGATTCTCCAGGCAAGAACACTAGAGTGGGTTGCCATTTCCTTCTCCAATGCATGAAGTGAAAAGTGAAAGGGAAGTCGCTCAGTCGTGTCCGACTCTTAGCGACCCCATGGACTGCAGCCTACCAGGCTCCTCTATCTGTGGGATTTTCCAGGCAAGAGTACTGGAGTGGGGTGCCATTGCCCTTATGTATACATTATCACAATTAAAGAAAAAATTTAAACAATACTGCAGTTTTCACAGCCTCACTCCCTCCAACAATCATGTTTAAACACTTGCTAATTTTGTACCATGGAAGTCCAAAAAAGCACCTTTTTAATGGTTACAAATTATGCAAAAGAAACAAAATTAAAAATATTTCCTCCCTTGCTCCATTTCTCAGCTCCTACAAATAGTGGAAATGGTTTCCATCTCTATTCCATTTCCTCAGAACCACTGTTTTATTGAGAAACGATCATTTAACCTTGAAATATTGTTTAGTATGAAAAATACCACACAGCAAGCTTTAATGCTAGTAGGAGCAATCCAGAATAAAGGACACATTTTCTGGGTTGGCCAAAACATTCATTTGTGTTTTTGCATTACACCTTTGGACAGACCTGAACAAACTTTTTGGCCAGCCCAAAATGACCAGTAGATCTTCAAGGATTTCAACCCTGAATATTCATTGGAAGGACTCATACTGAAACTGAAGCTCCAATACTTTGGCCACCTGATGCGAAGAGCCGACTCATTTGAAATGACCCTGATGCTGGGAAAGGCTGAAGCCAGGAGGAGAAGCGGACGACAGGGGATGAGATGGTTGGATGGCATCACCGACTCAATGGACATGAATTTGTACAAACTCCAGGAGATGGTGGAGGACAGGGAAGCCTGGCGTGCTGCAGTCCATGGGGTTTCAAAGAGTCAGACACAACAGAGACTGAACAACAAATATGATGGAATGCAAAGCCTAGGGAATGATCGTTTCAAGTTAAAAGATCAATATCACATAAGAGATCAGACTCAGTTTTATCCATGATAGAACTAAGGACACAATTAAATACATGAAATCCAGAATCTATGTTCTTTTCCAAATTAAAAGGGGAATAAGTATGCATTCAAATCTACTTCTTTTTAATACATTGGAATTTAAGTATATAGTTCTTGATCAGTATTATTATTCTGCCTTTTACAAAATCAGCTAGGATCTGTCTGTCTTACTCTGAACTAACCATTCTCTTTCCCTAGCATTTACTGAACTCTTAAAATGTATCTGAAAGAATCTGAATACCTCAGAAATAGGCATACATACAAATCTTAAATAATTTCTAAAACAAAAAAATGCACCCCTTAGATGGATATGACTTCTTTTTATTAAGTTAGTTGAGTCTTTGTATCCACTGCTTCCTCCAATAGCTCAGCGGGTAAAGAATCCACTTATAATGGAGGAGATGCAGGAGACATGGGTTCGATCCCTGGGTTGGGAAGATCCCTTAGAGGAAGAATGTTCTTCCTGAAAATGTTCTTGCCTGAAAAATCCCAGGGACAGAGGAGCCTGGTGGGCTGCAGTCAAAGGGTTGCAAAGAGTCAGCTAAGACTGAGCAACTAAGGACTTTTGTATCCAGTAAGACAACAAGAGAAGGGGATGACAGAGGATCAGATGACTGAATGGCATCACCAACTTGATGGACATGAGTTTGAGCAAGCTCCAGGAGTTGGTGATGGACAGGGAAGCCTGGCATGCTGCAGTCCATGGGGTTGCAAAGAGTCAGGACATGACTGAGTGACTGAACTAAACTGAAGACAATAGTATTTATTGTTAGAATGAGAAGGGTTCAGCATTGGTACTGATATTATTTTCAGTGTAACCATGGAGAATGTTTGTTCACACAAATACACAGATGTAAATGGAAGGGTTTACTTAGAGCAACATGACTTGACTCCTTGAGCTCCCTCCAAAGTATATTAAAAGAACACATGATTTATCATGAAATATTTAATTTCGTTAAAAAAACTGAAAACGACCTGAGTTGTGGAGGATTTGTCAGTTATTGATTAACATCCTTACTTAAATGTGTCTGTTTCAGGGAGGGGTTGCAGAATTTTTGTAAAAACCATATTTAAGTGTGTCTGTTTGGGGGAGGGGTTGCAGAATTTTTTCACTCTGGAGCAATTATTGTCATATTAGGGATAGATGAGTGCTAGGTTTTTCTTTTGAAGAGCAGAGGGGTGTCCATGCAGGGATGGGGGCAAAAATCACCTGCTTTAGAGGCACAGTCTCAGCGAGATGAAATTTTAGGAAGGTGTATATGTGAAAGGTGAAGTTATCAGCATTGATTCTCTTGAAACTATCTCTGGGCCTGTGAACCTGGAGAGTCTTCATGGCTCCCCAGAGGCTTACAATACTCCACTTGAGGATCACAGCTCTGGACGTGTCTGGTCCACAGGACACATCTGCTGCCCATCAGAGGGCTATGGTAGGAGATGAAGTGCTGAGAGCATTCTGGACCTTAGCAAGAAGTCTCCTTCATGTTTTAAAGGAGCATGATTTGGGGAGGGGGGGATCCCATATATAAAAACAGAAGGAAAAAAGGAAAAAAGATGGGAGAAAGGGAGGGTAACAATGACTAAATTACAAACCTAAGCACTGATGTAAGCACTGATTTCATTTCATGCTCATGTGGTATTTGAATATAATTCTATATCACACTTAATAATACTCACTAACCTTAGCCAAAGTGAAAGTGAAGTCGCTCAGTCGTGTCCGACTCTTTGGGACCCCATGGATGGTAACCTACAAGGCTCCACGGTCCATAGGATTTTCCAGGCAAGAATACTGGAGTGGGCTGCCATTTCCTTCTCCAGGGGATCTTCCCAACCCTTAGCCAAGCTGACACCATATGTCAGACACTGTGCGTTTCTCATGCACTGTTTTGTTTATAATCATGGCAATGCTATGAGGTTGATGCTCATTATCTCCATTTTACTGATGAAGAAACTGAGGCTTGAGAACACAAGTAATCTGCCAACGTTTTTACAGTTAAGAGGTAACCAACATGAAGCCATTTTCATATTGAAGCCAATCTACTTGGCCACAAAGCCCCAGCATCACTTCTGCCATTGCGGCTTTGAGTACACTGGGTTTAGGAAAATGGAAAGTGAAAGTGAAGTCGCTCCATCGTGTCCGACTCTTTGCAAACCCATGGACACCAGGCTCCTCCATCCATGGGATTTTCTAGGCAAGAGTACTGGAGTGGGTTGCCTTTTCCTTCTCCAGGGAACTTCCAGACCCAGGGATCGAACCCAGGTATCCCTCATTGTAGACAGACGCTTTACCATCTGAGCCACCGGGAAAGTGGATGGACCCTGAAATACTGAAGAATGAATCATCTGTTTTTACTTTCATGGAAAATGTATTTGAAATTGTCACAATTCTCAAACACCCACACATCTAAACTATCAATTCAACACCTTGAACATCTGTGTAGTTTTTTGAGAAACTAAGAAAATTTCTATGTAACTTAAACCAAATTGCCTAGGATCAAGAACAAATTTCGTGTTAAGTCAAATGATTTAAGAACATAAGTATTCTCATCATTTGTTTTAGCTCACCGAAAATTGGCTAGCTTTAGGGTAAACCACAGGAAAACTAAATTAATTGACTGAACTTAAATTAGGATAGTTTTTACTCATTCTCTGGAATTAGATCAAAACTCCAATATTTAAGTAAGTGTCATGCTTCCAGTGACAGGGATAATTTTATTCATTTGTACTTCTTAATAACCCTAAGCTTTAAAGCATATATTAAAATTGGAAATTCAGAAAATAGATTCTTAACCAGTTTCATGGTTAAAAATTTTTAAGTTTCTCATACGTATATGAGAGGATTGATCAGGAGCAAGGTGCCAAAATACAAAAAGCTATGCAGAGCATAACATTTTAATTATTTGCTTTGAATGGAAGAACCCTGATCGAATTATATTCAACCTTCTCACAGAACTGGCAGGTTATCTTTATGGCTCCTTCTAGAAGCTCTCAGTAGGATATAAAGGATCAGAGAGATTTTAGAGTAAAGAGCAAAAGTTGAAGTTGTAAAGGTTTTATCATTGGACTCTGTGGATATATATCTACTCATTTTCTTTACATGAATGCCATTGTTCAAGTAGGTCACCAATATTTCCATTATAGTTAAAGCACAGATCGTCTTTAAGCCTCTGGTAAAATAATGTCTGTGGGTTATCTGGAAATTTTTCCATCATTTATTAATTGTCGAATAGAAAATGATATTGCAATTTGGTAATATTTACAACTAGTAATATTTGTAACATGAAGTACAAAATCAGCAAAGAGGGATGCATTTAACAGAAAGAAACCTGTCCCATATATCTATAAATACTCTCAAATGAATAAGAAAGTAAAAAGGGAAAATACTTTCCACTTACCTTCCAGATATTTTATGCAGAGCATCTATTTTAGGTCTTATTAAGTTTCATGGTCAATCACAAAAAAAAAAAAAAAAAGGAAATGCATTCATTATAAAAATAATGAGTTCTGGGTGTACAATAAAGAAAATGATAGAGCAAACTGCCCTAACATATGAAGGCTGTAGTGTTAAAGTTTGTTAAATCCGTGCTAGAATTATCACAGCCTCCTGCTATTCTCTCATATGTCTCTCATATCTATACCTCTCTCTTACCAGTGTTCAAACAAAACTCATTCTTTTATATAGGATATTTTAAATGAATATTTAAATATGATGCATAGTTTAAAAGCTCATAGTTTAGTATTCTAATTCAATGTAATTCTATGTAGCCCAAAACGATGTCTTCTCTTCGTGGTATTGACTACCAACTTCTATTTTCCCTACCCCCAAATCATTTACTCCTTCATTGTTGCCAGAGTCATCTTTATGAAGCACAGTTCAAATCATGAAGGTCCAGTTCAGTTCAGCTCAGTTCAGTCACTCAGTCGTGTCTGACTCTTTGCAACCCCATGAATCGCAGCACGCTAGGCCTCCCCATCCATCACCAACTCCTGCAGCTCACTCAAACTCATGTCCATCGAGTCAGTGATGTCATCCAGCCATCTCATCCTCTGTCGTCCCCTTCTCCTCCTGCCCCCAATCCCTCCCAGCATCAGAGTCTTTTCCAATGAGTCAACTCTTCGCATGAGGTGGCCAAAGTACTGGAGTTTCAGCTTTAGCATCATTCCTTCCAAAGAAATCCCAGGGCTGATCTCCTTCAGAACGGACTGGTTGGATCTTCTTGCAGACCAAGGGACTCTCAAGAGTCTTCTCCAACACCACAGTTCAAAAGCATCAATTCTTCAGCACTCAGCCTTCTTCACAGTCCAACTCTCACATCCATACATGACCACAGGAAAAACCATAGCCTTGACTAGATGGACCTTTGTTGGCAAAGTAATATCTCTGCTTTTCAATATACTATCTAGGTTAGTCATAACTTTCCTTCCAAGGAGTAAGCGTCTTTTAATTTTTAGATGTCCCAAATATTTACAGAAGAAGGTGGTATAATAAACAGTAGAAGCCCTTTTACCATTTCTGCTACAAAGGGACAGCTATTTTTATATGAGAGCTCAAAAGTGACATATGCTCTTCTTAAACATTTTAATTTGGAAAACATGAATGTATATTCCTCTGTCAGTCTTACAAAGCCAAACCTATTGGTCAACTGACTGGAATTGCCAGTTATCTAACTTACAGAAACCCCGCCCATGAGTGGGTTACAACCTCAATTAAAGCAAGAATATAAAAATACTTGCCAAGAAATCTCGGCAGAATCTTTCCAGGTCTTGCAATGCCACCCCCTCATACTCTGAAAGTTGTAGTTATGGTTGTTTAGTTGCTAAGTTGTGTCCAACTCTTTTGCGACCCCACGGCCTGTAGCCTGCCAGGCTCCTCTGTCCATGGGATTCTCCTGGCAAGAATACTGGAATGGGTTGCCATTTCCTTCTCCAGGGGATCTTCCCAACCCAGGGATCAAACCTGCCTCTCCTGCATTGGCAGGTGGATTCTTTACCACTGAGTCACCTGGGAAGCCCCCTGAAAGTTGTTACATCACATTTAATCCACCTGCAGTTTTTCTAAATTGATTCTTTTATAAATATTCAACTTTGCTTTTACAGAAGCAAGTATGTCTTTTTTTGCACTTCCAGTTCATCAGAGCATGACAACTTAAGCATACAGATACTTGCACTGAGCTCTTGTGTCCAGCAGTCAGCATGCTTTATGGAGGGCACACAGGCCATGGCCTAATACTGCAAGGAGTGAAGCAGTAATTAAGAGATATTTTATTCATTGGAGATCTGAGTCCTAATTCTAATCACATTTGTTAGCTCTGTCATCTCTACTAAATCATGAATCTTCATTTCCTCATCCATAGGATGGGTGAGGAACATAGCACCCGATCTCGCAGGGTTCTTAAAAGTATCAGATGAGACCATGCATGAGAATACATTCAGATGTATAAAATAACAGTGGGGTCCTTTTACATTCTCTGTGTGCATGCTCAGTCTATTCAGTCATGTCCGACTCTTTGTGACAACATGGACTGTAGCCTACCAGGCTCCTCTGTCCACGGGATTCTCCAGGCAAGAATACTAGAGTGGGTTGCCATGACCCCCTCCAGGGGAATCTTCCTGACCTTGCATTGCAGGCAGATTCTTTACAGCCGAGCCAGCAGGGAAGCCCCTTTTACATTCTGCTGCTACTGCTGCTGCTGCTAAGTCGCTTTAGTCATGTCCGACTCTGTGCGACCCCATAGACGGCAGCCCACCAGGCTCCACCATCCCTGGGATTCTCCAGACAAGAACACTGGAGTGGGTTGCCATTTCCTTCTCCAATGCATGAAAGGGAAATGTGAAAGTGAAGTCTCTCAGTCTGTCCAACTCTGAGCGACCCCATGGACTGCAGCCCACCAGGCTCCTCCACCCATGGGATTCTCCAGGCAAGAGTACTGGAATGGGGTGCCATTGTCTTCTCCATTTACATTCTACTGTGCATGAAATTCAGGACCTTCATGATCTGACTCTAACATAGCTCTTCTGGTTCCCCCTCTGACTCCACAATCCTGAGGCCTTTGCCTCTTTCTTCTTTCTCCATCCTTCCTACTTCAGGCTACCCTAGGATTCTTCCCACTCTGGAATACATACACATTTTTGCCAATGAAAGCAGCTCATATTTCTGAGTCTATAGCCCACCTTCCACCTGCGTGCTTCATGATGTTTATCCAAAGGAAATGCAAACATCCTCTCCCTACTCCTAAAGAAACTCTACTCATTTTTCCAAGCTCAGCTAAAATACCACTTATTTTATGAAAACTACCTCACTTTCTCCAGACTGGAATAATTCTGACTCTTGACTATTCCTGCAAACCAGCCATTTACTGCACTCAGTTCTTATTAGAATTACTTATAAATATGTGTTAGTGAGACATTTTTTTTTCAGTCAACATATGTCTTTTGCACTCACTGGAGAGCGCCTTGAAGGCAAAAACCAACATTTCTCTCGAGTCCCTCTCCATATTGCCAGCACATAGGTACCCTTTCAACAATCTCAGAACACAGCTGAGCTGAAGTGACTATGAAAGATCACAGAAATCATCAACATGGTTTTTCCTTTATTTTTGACTCCATGATCAAACATAAAAATTATACACATGCAAGAAGACAGCGAGATTAAACACCCTGATTTCCCACCACTTATTACAGGGAGATTTTTTCCTCCACTTTTCTTTATGATGGGCATACAATCATTAGAAGTTTCATCCTCAACTACAGGGGCTAAGTTATTAGGCAAGACGCCTTCCCCTCTATTTTCCTCTTTGTCTCCTGCCCCTAATTTGAATATTTCTCTGTCCTTCCATTGAAATTCTTTTGGCGAAACCTGCCACTAATCTGCTCTAATGTGAAAATCTTTCTTTTCATTGATGTGGCAGTTTGCAAAGACTGGCCGCAAATTCTTCCCACTCTTGTCGGCTCAGCACTTCCTCTCATGCAGAGGGGGGGTCTATTTCTTGACTCACTGAACCCTGGCTGAGCCATGTGATATTCTTTGGTAATGGGACATTAGCAAAGGTGATGTAAACTGTTTTCTTTTCCTGGGGCAGCTGTAACAATTTACCTCAAACATGGTGACTTAAACCAACATAGGACTCTGGAGTCAAACAGGAGACTGGGGTTGAGGTATATACGCTATTGATACTATGTATAAAGTAGACAACTGAAGGGAACACATTGTGCTCTATTAATAGGTGCTCTGTGGTGTCCTAAATGGGAGGGAAGTCCAAAAGAAAAGGGATATGTGTACATGGCCCCGGTGTTGCTGTTGTTGTTCACTCGCTCAGTCATGTCTGACTCTTTGCAACCCCATGGACTGCAGCATGACAGGCTTCCCTGTCCTCCACCATCTCCTGGAGTTTGCTCAACCTCATGACCATTGAGGCGGTGACGCCATCCAACCACCTCATCCTCTGTCATCCCCTTCTCCTCCTGCCTTCAATCTTTCCCAGCATCAGGGTCTTTTCCAATCAGTCGGCTCTTTGCACCAGATGGCTAAAGTATTGGAGCTTCAGCTTCAGTATCAGTCCTTCCAATGAATATTCAGGGGTCATTTTCTTTAGGATTGACTGGTTTGATCTCCTTGCTGTCCAAGGGACTCTCAAGAGTCTTCTCCAGCACCATAATTCGAAAGCATCAATTCTTTGGCACTCAGCCTTCTTTATGGTCCAACTCTCATATCCATACATGACCACTGGAGAAACCACAGCTTTGACTATATGGACCTCTGTTGGCAAAGTGATGTCTCTGCTTTGTAATACACTATCTAGGTTTGTCATATCTTTCCTGTCCCAGGAGCAAGAGTCTTTTAATTTCATGGCTGCAGTGATTTTGGAGACCAGAAAAATGAAACCTGCAACTGTTTCCATTGTTTCCCCATCTATTTGCCATGAAGTGAGGGAACCAGATGCCGTGATCTTCTTTTTAAGCCAGTTTTTTCACTTTCCTCTTTCACTTTCATCAAGAGGCTCTTTAATTCCTCTTTGTTTTCTGCCATTAGATTGGTATCATCTACATATCTGAAGTTGTTTATATTTCTCCTAGCAATCTTGATTCCAGCTTGTGATCCATTTACCTCAGCATTTCTCATGATGCACTCTGCATATAAGCTAAGTAAGCAGGGTGACAATATACAGCCTTGACGTACTCCTTTCCCAATTTTGAACCAGTCTGTGATTGGCCCTGGTGATTCAGTGGTAAAGAATATGCCTGCCAATGCAGGAGATGCGGGTTCAATCCCTAGGTTGGGAAGATCCCCTAGAGGAGGAAATGGCAACCCACTCCAGTATTCTTGCCATGGGAAATCCCATGGACAGAAGAGCCTGATGGGCTACTGTCCATGTGGTTGCAAAAGAGCTGGACATAACTTAGTGACTGAACAACAATAGATATGTATACATATGGCTGATTCATTTTGCTGTACAGTAGAAGTAACATAATATTGTAAAGCAACTATACCCCAGTAAAAATTAAGTAACAAACAAAACTCCACCAATAAGGGGGGGAAGCAACCGAAATGTATTGTCTCAAGTTCTGGAGGCCAAGAGTCTAAGCTTAAGTCATCAGTAGGGGCACATTCTCTCCTAATGCTCCAGGAGACAATCTACTCTTCATTTCTCCCAGCTTCCTGTGGCTGTACGCATTCCTTGGTTTGCGGGTATGTAACTAACCTCCACCTCCATCTTCACATAACCTTCTCTGTGTGTCTTCTCTTCCTCTACCTGTACATCAAATCTCCCTCTGCCTTTCTGTTATTTATAAGGGCGTGTGTCATTGGATTTAGGGCCCGCTTGGATAATCCAGGACGATCTCAATTTGAGACATTAACTGAATGAAATCTGCCAGGGTTCTTTTCCAAATAAGGTTATGTTCACAGGTTCTGGTTGTTAGGACACGGACATATCCTTTGCATATCACTGGAAAACACCCTGATGCTGGGAAAGATTGAAGGCAGAAGGAGAACAGGGCGACAGAGGATGAGATGGTTGGATGGCATCACTGATTCAATGGACATGAATTCAAAGTCTGGGAGATGGTGAGGGACAAGCAGGCCTGAAGTGCTGCAGTCCATGGGGTCACAAAGAGTCAGACACGCCTTGGTGACTGAACAACAACAACAAAAATATCCTTTGGAGGTCAACTGTTTAACCCACTGCACAAACACTTGAAAAGAACTTGGCCTTTAGGCCTTGCTCATTTGCTATTCTTGGGCACCCAGACAATGCCACCTTATAAAAGAACACAGAGTCCCTGCTGGATGACGAGAAACATGTGGCCAAGACATGGCCCCAGATAATACCCAGCCAACAGGCAAGCACGCGAGTGAGGCCAGGCTAGACCATTCGGCCCCACCAGCTGCCTGCAGAGATCAACAGAGCCTGCCCAGCCAACCCACAGAGTCATGAGAAATAGTAACAATTAGTTGCACAAAGCCACTATGTTTAGGGGTGATTTGTTATGTCAAGAAGCAATTTGCTTTTTTCTGTGTTTAAATTGTCTTGTTTTCTTCTTTTTTTTGATAAAAAGAGAAGAAATTTCTGTGCATTTCTTTTGTTCATCAACTTTCCATTTGAGGGAAAAGGTGATCTATGAGCTTCACGCTTCTTCATTCTTAGTGCCTGGAACGCTCAGTCGAATGCCTGCTGCTTCAGGTTTGGCTTCTTCTTTTCAAACACATCCAGCCTCACTCTGGCTTCCACCCCAAACCCTTTCTACGTGCTCAGATTCCTAAGCATCCTCTTCTCACTCTCTTATCAAAATACAATGCACTTGATCTTCCAACTACCCTCCAAGGGAACTGATCTGGGAGTTGAGGTACCATCTTTTCAAAAATAAACTTTGAACCCACAGTGACTGAGAAGGCACGTCTGCCTCGGCTGTTTTACAGTAATATGTACCTGGACACCTGGGACTGGCCTATTAACCCTGGAAAGGATGAGCAACTAGTTATTGAGATACTCATTGCTTTATATCTTAGAAGGGATGGGATACCTCTGTTGGAAATGGCGGGAGGGAGAGAGGGATGGGGAGGAGAAAGGCAGGGAAGAAAGTGAGCAGGGGAAAAGAAATACCAAATTCTAAGACAAGAATTTAGTCTGTGTGGCACTCTCAGGCAGGTTAGGAGCAAAGGAGCCTACCAACCAGACGATGGGGATGGGTGACCTGCCAAGAGAGCAGGACCTTCTCTTCTGCCTCAACTTCCTCACTTCCCATTTCTCTGTCCACTCCCTTCCGCACGCTCTGTCTCAGCAAAGAGCATCACTATTCATATGATGGCTCCTCTTTGAACCCTCTCTATCTAGCCTCTCCCTCTCATCGGCGACTCTTGTTCGCCCTCCAAAAGGGGTCATCAGTTTCTCTCCTCCAGATCACGGCTCACCAACACATCCAAGCCACCATCCTCTTCCCCCAGATGCCTTGTAACTGACGGTTCTATCTCCATTGACAATCCTCTTCAATCTGTTCTCCACACAGCGGCCGAGTGGGTGTGAAAAGGCAGACCACACGATGACAGTGTGATGATGACAGGACTCTTCTACCTCGGGGCGTTGGAACGGGGCCTTCGCTGGGGATGTTTGGCCACTAGCTCTTCTAAGGACACTCAGACTTCTCCATGAATTCCAGCTCAAATATCACCTGATCCGGGAGATCTTTCTACCTCTCCTGAAGTGGGCAATTCCATCACTTTCTACACATCATCCTTTGTCACTTTATTCTTTAGCTACATTAAAAATCAGCATTATGCCAAGTGAAGTAAGTTAGACAGCAATACACGAGTAGGGGAGAGGGAGGTACAAAGTAAGACAGGCTCAGGCATGTCTGGTACGACACGGGGGATACAGTCAATGTTTTGTAATAACTAAACGCAAAGTGAGCATTTTAAATTGTAAAAAAGTTATTATCTGGATCTCTTTGTATATGTATAATTAGTTTTTATCTGTATTTAAACTACCGCTCATCAGAAGAATAAACTCCAGGAAAGAAAGGCCTTCATTTTGTTTGTTACCTTATCAGTTGAACCTAACACAAAGTCTAGCATATGAGAAGTGCCCAATAAATATCTGCAGAAGGAATCAAAAGACTCATTTAACCCACAGGAAACTAGTCCTATTTTTCAGATAGAAAAAGTGGTTCAGAGAGATCCAAAGACTGGCCTGAGTTCACAGAGTTGGTACAAGGATCGTCTTACTGCACATCCATTCTTAGGCCCCTAGAGGTCATGCTTTGGGGTTTTTCTTTTTAGTTCTGTAGATCAAGCACTATAGACCCTGAAATAAGGATTTATTTCTCGCTCCTTTAGAGTAAAAATGCAACTGGATATATGCTTCTCACTCAGCCTGAAAGATGTCATCATTGTCCTATTCATATTTTAAAATCACATTTATTTTTTAACAGTAACTCCCGGAAAGCATGAAAATGAAACATATTTCCTCAGCATAATGTTTTTCTTCCGTGACTTCTGAGTTTAGCGTGATAATTTCACTGTCTGTTACTTGAGGACATATTCTTTGTGTAGATGATTTGGGTAATCAAGTATGTGGAAAAATCCTCCGGCCTTCCAAATACATCTGGAATCAAATTTCTGGTAGAAATCATTTTGGAACAGTAGTTTTTTAAACAGGTAGAGGTGATTGTGATAGCTGGAACTATTGGATTCTGGAAGACTATAGACACCAGGCATCAGGAAACTGGTTTAGAGGGGCACACGACCACGTATAGACACATAAGCTACAATACTTTGGCCACCTGATGCAAAGAGCCGACTCACTGGAAAACACCTTGATGCTGGGAAAGACTGGAGGCAAAAGGAGAAGAGGATGAGATGGTTAGATAGCCTCATGGACTCAATGGACATGAGTCCGAGCAAACTCCAGGAGATAGTGAAGGACAGGGAGCCTGGCATGCTGCAGTGCATGGGGTTACAAAGAGTCAGACAGGACTTAATGACTGAAGAAGAACAACAACAAATAGGTAGGGATAGCTGGAATTCCTCTCTTGTTGACAGTCCCTTTCTCCAAATGGTAAAACTTGCTTCACAGAGGTTTTACCAACTAGGTTTAAGTACAGAAGTGAGGGAGAGAGGACAAGCATGAGAGAGAGGATAGAGTGAGGGGTGTGGGGATGCTCCATGTCAGGAAATGAGGAAGTCAGAGAATGATTGTTTTACTGGAAGATGCTCCAAAGAGAACTTAAAAAAGCAAACAAATCATTTGTATATTATAGTACGTGTAGAACATAGCATGATGACATGTGCAGAATCCTGAGAAAGAATCCATCTTCATCTGCCTCAGCAACATTCAGAGAAATGAAAGATAAACCTTCAGTTCCACCTCACAATACTAGGTCATATATATAATTCAAAGAAACTCAGGTTAAAAACCACTTTGAAGTTCAAGTTGAAATCAAATAGAAGTACACAAAATGATACGCAGATAAAAATAATATGCTCTCAAATGCTCAGTAGAAAGTGCTAGTGATAACGTTACAGTAATTTTTCTAAAATTATGTATTGCAAAATCTTCTTAAATGAAAACAATCCCCTGTAACTTACAAATGTTGATATTACAAATAATTGTGTGACCTAGGCGATTTAAATTGCACTGAAGATTTACCACCATTCAGAATCTCTACTTAGCAATATATCCTTACTACCGCAACCTGGATTATCAAATGATTTTTAAAGAATAAATATGTATAATCCAGTGAAAGAAAATGGTCAAAGATTTGCTATCCAAGTACAGTATTTTTGCTTTCTCTTTTTCCTTCACTGTTGGAGAGTGCAGGAAATACCTACAAAGACCACTTGGGGGCAATACAGTATTTTTGTTTTGTCTCATCACATAGCAACATAGGTTTCTGAGAAGACTGCGGTTTCTTTCAAATTTGAAGCCACATTTTAATATATGGGAGGGAAAAGGCTGTATTTCATCTTAAACTTACAATGCATAAATCACATAAGACAAATGCAAGTCAGATTTTCTCCTGAAGGGAGCAACAGTCTGGCTTCCTTTAGCAGACAAATCAGTCTTACCTAGTTGGCACATCTGGGAATATTTTGTATCTAGAGTTTGTCACAGCCTTAGAGATACATCTCAACGAATAAAGGAAATTGTTAATAGAAATGTTTAAAATGACAAACACGCCATAATCTTCAGAACATACTGGTGCAAAGCTATTTTGTTTCTCTACCTAATGTGAAAATGTAAATATCACCTGTCTTCTCCACTAGGTATATGTTTTAGAATAAACTTAGGCATTAAAGTAATTAAACTTTAGCGATATTTACTGTCATTGTCTTCACTATTAGTAGTTTGCATTCACATCACATTTTGTAAAGGAGTTATTAGTGATTATTCTTTTCAGCAATTTGATGAGTGGAGTCTCTATTCCAAGCCATTTCTCTCCCTTCTGCCTGCTGAGTATTAAGTATTGTGTCAAGTACTGAAGGTTTTTTTTTAATCAAAAATAAACAGAATCTCTTCTTTCAAGAATTTTACATGTATTTAGGCAAGTAAATTTTTCTGCTTAGTTTTTGTTCTCTTGATTCTTTCACTTTATCTGATTTTTTTTTTTTCCTCCCAATATATTTTCTTGCCCTCAGGACATTCTGAACATTACCACAGGGATGCAAAACTCAGGTAAGCCTTATTGTCCAAGTCCAGGAATCAAGGTTATGAAATTAAATTTAGCAACTCTCTTGGTGCCTTCTCAGAAATGGAAAAAATCAGGAAGATGGCAGAGTTTTGCCTTGATTTGTGGGTCCACTACCCAAAGATTCATCTTAATAAACCTTTATCATTAGGAGGTTAGTGAAGGAAGAGACTGGGCTTCCCAGGTGGCACTAGTGGTAAAGAACCTGCTTTCCAATGCAGGAGACATAAGAGACGTGAGTTCGATACCCCACGGGATCGGAAGGTCGGCAAGATCCCCTGGAGGAGATCCCCATGACAACCCACTCGAGTATTCTTGCCTAGAGAATCCCAAAGTCGGTCACGACTAGTGACTTAGCATGCACACATGCACGAAGGAAGAGATTATGGTGCCTCTGTCTTTGAATATCTGCCTGGCTTAGCTAGCTCACCTATTGAAGAAATAATGAGAAACTGAAAAATTAAAATGGTGTTCTCCGTGGATGCTTAAACTGCTTTAGAACATTACTTACAAGAGACCTCATTTTTCAAGCTCATTTTTTTTATTCTAAACACTTGTTTTTTTATAATCTTCTGATCAGCGAAGTGTAGCAGAAATCAAGGCAATACATCTGTATGGGATAATGACAGAAAGAGGACGAGCCTTCACAGACTAACTGACAAGAGCTCCTATGATGTCCACAGGCCATGGACTTCTATTGGTCTTTACAAATCCTGCACGTCTTCCTCATTCCCACCAAGATGTCCACTAGATGGCGCCAGGGAGAAGCGTTTTGAGTAAGACGGGCAAAGAAAGGGCTGTGAGGTGGAAAGTGAAGAGAAGTGAAGTGAAAGTCGCTCAGTCGTGTCCGACTCTTTGCGACCCCACGGACTACACAGTCCATGGAATTCTCCAGGCTAGAGTACTGGAGTGGATAGCCTTTCCCTTCTCCAGGGGATCTTCCCAACCCAGGGATCGAACGTGGGTCTCCCGCATTGTAGGCAGACACTTTACCGTCTGAACCACAAGGGAAGCCCAAGGAGCAGGCAAAAGCCCTAAATCCCCAAATACCACCGAGGTCTTCCATCTCTTAAGCTTCCTGAATGCATTCACTTACCTCACCTGATCTCACACCGAAGTCTCTGAATATCAGTTAACCTCCATTTTTCTGGATAGATAATTGACACGTGTCCATTGTTTTGTTTTTTTTTGCATTAAAGGAAATAATAATTAGCAAAGTATTCATTAAGATTAGGTTTCACCTTTATGTTGTCACTACAATGCATATATAATAATGTGCCCATATCAGATAATTATATCAGTTCACTACATTAGTTCAGAAGAGAGAACAATTAACAGAGATGGTTTATATAAATTCATTGTATTTATTCTCTGTTGTAGAATATACTCTTAAATATTTCTTCAAATTTCAGTTTTTAGCAAGTTACAATTAATAAGATACCTTTAGTAAAAATGGTAATGATAGACAATCATTCATTGACTAATATTTTTTGTGCACCCGACACTCTCCAGAGTTTGCCTACAGTTCTGAAAGCTTAGGGTCATATATTTAAATGGTCATTTTGGATCAAGTAAAAGTGATGATAATTAATGAATACTTTTCTTCCTATTTGGGCTAATAATCCAGATTCCATAAAAGAATAAATGAATGAATGTACAGAATTACTTGAAAGCTTTTATGGAACAAGGTGGAAATGAATGAGTGAATGAAAGAAATGAAATGAAAGTTTTCAGCACAAGAGATAAAGCTAACACACCAATGCCATTAACAGCATAACGTTGTTTTGCATTTATGCACTTTAAAATCCTGTGCAGTTGCAAAATAATCATTCTTTTTCTAGAGCAAACAGATCTGAAATAGTATTTAACATCAGTGTGGGTTGATAAGTGTTAATTTTGCAATTATTATTTGGGTTTTATTGTAATTCAGCTCTAGTCATATGTTTCTTTAATTTTATGCTGGTTATCTATAATTCCTATTTATATAAAATCATACTTAAAAATGAACACCCTGATGCAATTTTAAAATTTAATCCAAGCAAGAGTAGGCTAAGTAATACATCAATTCGTTTTACAAACTCCCAGAAGCAGGGTTTTATTCACATTCTTCCTAAAGCTGACATAAATCTCCTGGGCCTACAGAAGAGCCAGATGCTCAGTGAAAGTCTTTTACAAGGTCTGTTCCATAGTCTGCAGTCTAAGACGTAAATGAAAATCAGGAGAAGAACACTTCCTCAAGTTGAAAAACTGTATTGTAACTTTATACCTGCTCCCAAAGATATTACTCATTTTTACCTTGGGAATATATGAGCTATCTCATCTGACATTATGAAAGGCACAGCATAAATATCGACGACAAATGAGGCTAACTTCATCCCTGCAACTGTGTCATGTTTCCAAAACTGAATAAGAGATATATGCATCCATTAAAAGGGGTCCTTGTAAATAACAACATGCCCCTCTTTGCCAAGGTTCACACTCTCCTCTGTACACATCTGCTGATTCCATCGATGTGAGAGGGAACCGGAAATGGAAGAATGGTCCCCCGAAGGCCAATGCAGTGGGGGTAGACAGCTGGTGATTTAGAGACTGGGCACGAGCTTGCTTTAACTTTGGTTTACATTGGAGATGATTCTCATAGATACTGACGAGCAAAGCCAGCAGTGTCCTGTGTTTTCCCGTTTTTATCAAAGTGGCCTTGCCTAGAAATTCAGATGATGACATCTGTCTATTACATTTACTGGAAGGCCACTAGAAGATGCTTGCAAAACACAGGGGCTGAATTAAAACAGTTAGGGAGTAAATAGCCTTGGGCAATTTCTTCACGTGGTTAAACATTTTTAAATGATCGCTGATGGAACTCATCCCAAGTATGTATCAAGAGCTAATGACATTCAAGGAATTATCCTCATGTAACTTTTGAATACCAAATATTAACAAAAGAACATCTTCGAATATGGAATTGTGGATCAAAACAGGAATTCATTTAAATTATTTCTCAGCTAGAGAAAATAAGGCTTTGGCTAGGTCTTCTTCCAGGAATCATAAGTCACTCCAGCAATACATTTTCATCAAAGCAGTCAGCTAGAATCTCCAGACATCATAAAGAAGTTACAGATAAGAGTTTCCTCTCTGTTGGATAACTTTACAGTGGATGAAGGGATAATTGTGTCTTTTCACTCTAAGAACCAAATTTAAATTTCTTGCAGTTAATCTATATGATCTGTGTTTAAAGACAGCCATGGACATATTTGACTGAAAATTTTGGTTAGAATGGCTGTGGAAGAGTTTGACTGGTCAATTCGTAGGTATAACTGGAGTGTTTTATCATTGAATTGAGAAGTTTTTCTCAGGGAACAAATTTCTGAATAAAATATAGCTTGAAGTTGGATTTATTCACCAGGAAAATAACATTGCCTTAACAGCAGCAAAAATAGTTGTTTTAAAACTGGATCATATGATATAGTAATCAAATTTTGCATTTGCCATTAATTTTCTTTCCCTTTTTCCATCCTCCCCTGGTACATTTGAACAGTCTTTGGAAATCTCAAACATTTATATTTTAAATTATTCTTTTGTACAGAAGAGGATTTTAGAAAAATTTAGTTTATAAAGCTTCTACTTCCATTATTTCTCAAATTTGCATTGATGATATTTTTCAACTCTCTCTAAAGCTTTACCACATAGAGTATCTCAGCAGCAGACCTAATGGGAAATAAATGAGCTCACAGTTAAATCTGTTACTGCTTTCATACTCCTTTAGCTGCCAGAATGTTCTATAAACGGCCACTGATAACCAGTTGAGTGGGCTTGCTTCACTGCCCAGTGCATAAATCACTAATGATTCAGCCCTAGGATTCAGGACTCAGTACACAAACACACAAATTATGTCTTGTGGAATTTTCAGAATAGTATTTAATAAAACATTGGTATCACCTGGTTGGGCTTCCCTAGTAGCTTAATTGGTAAAGAATCTGCCTACAATGCAGGAGACCTGGGTTCAATCCCTGGGTCCAAAAGATCCCCTGGAGAAGCGAATGGCAACCCACTCCAGTATCCTTGCCTGGAGAACTCCATGGACAGAGGAGCCTGGCAGGCTACAGTCCACGGGGTCGGAAGAACTCAGACACGACTGAGCCACTAACACACACACATATCACATGGTTAGTCTTTAAAGTAGGTCTTGGTCCTATCCATCACATTAGCATTGAAAACATTTCCATGTATTTTTTCACATCTAAAAATATCATATAGAAGCTACATTTTGGAGGATGGGTGGGTAATTTAACAAAGTATAATCTAGGTGTTTTAATGGAAGCTATAAGTACTTCAGTTGAAGGGTAAAAGAACAGACCCTGGCTTTCTGAATCTATCTGCAGCATGAAGTATAACTCTGGCCTCTAGAAGGAAATCACTGCTCTCTGGAACATTAACCCAGGAAGCTGCACTACCTCCCCTTTGACAGCAGATAATAGTATTGTCTAGAACAGTCAGGCAAGATCTTGAAAAGACAAATCTCAAGGACAGGATGGAAATGACAAGAGCTGCGTGCTTTCCTGTGCTAAGGCTGCAGCTCGCATCTGTCCTTCATACATGACAAAGATATGAATAAGAAGAAACAATGCAGTGAATAAAGTATGAAGACCTGAAGAAAATCAAATCACAAAGAACTTTCCTTTTCATATAATTTTCCTACAGGGGAATGTGGTGCTTAAATAAAGGAAAAAGAAAAAAAAAGATTAAAAAAACAACTTAAAAACAATTACCTGGAATATCTAGGAGCTTCAGTTTCCCAGCAAGATGGTGAACTATTATAGGTTAAGTGAGACCAAAGTAGGAATTTAACTAAAGAACAAATCAAAACTTGTGTGACAGTGATTCTGAAAGATATTTTGAACTGGCTGGGAAAGCGGTGGCCATGGGCAGTGTTAGTTGCTCAGTTGTGTCCAACTCTTTGCGACCCCATGGACTGTAGCCCACAAGGCTTCTCTGTCTATGGAATTCTCCAGGCAAGAATACTGGAGTGGGTTGCCATTTCCTACTCAAGGGGATCTTCCCAGCCCAGGGATTGCACTGCAGGCAGATTCTTTACCGTCTGAGCTACTGTGGGCAGGGATGACTGCAATTAGAGGAGAGTGTTGCCAGAGATTTCTTTGAGAGGACAGGTTGCAGTAACCTGCAACAGGTTTGCTTCCCTCCGGCCTCTCCTGGGTGGTACCTGAGAACAATCACTGACTGCTCCTTCTCTATTAGGGATGTGAAGCCTACAGGATTCAGGTTGCTGAATGTCTCACTCAGGTGAGGAGCTGATAAGTGTGGGATTATGTCACATCTGGCATTCATTCCTTCACCTCCTTCTCTCCCAAACCCTAAGGTTGATGAATTATAACGAAGGGAACTGTCTCCTCCCAAGACTCTTCTACTTAAGGGATTAGGGAGTGAGATTCTCAACACAGAAGTCACCTGATACCATAGTGGCAGAGAGAGATGATGAAAAGTGCTTTTACAATGCCTGGAACTCACCTTCAGCCCTCTTTTGTCGCTGTTGTGGGTTTTTACAAACATTTATTTACTTGGCTGCATCGGGTGTTAATTGCAGCAGGTGGGACCTTTCATTGCAGTGCTCAGACTCTCTAGCTGCGATGCACAGGCTCAGCAGTTGTCGCGTGCGGGCTTAGCTGCTCCACAGCACGCGAGATCTTAGTTCCTCAGCAGGGGTCGAACCCACGTCCCCTGACTGGCAAGGTGGATGCTTAACCACTGGACCACCAGGGAAGTCTTCCATCCCCTTCGGATTTACCTGGCCTTCCCCTGATATGATAACTACAAGAATAAATAGTATCTGAAGGATAACTTAAGCTCAAAGAACAAAAGAGGGCATGCGCGAAAAGTACAACCACCTCGAAAAGAAAGTAATAAACTAAATGCTACATATCATGCTTCTAAAACCGTGCTTCTAAACCACAGGGGCTCTGTGGCAATGGATAGAACACTGGACTTCTAAAAGTCATGAGCTAGGCATTCGCAGCAACATGGATGGATCTAGAGATTGTCATAATGAGTGAAGTAAGTCAGAGAAAGAGAAATATGATGTTGCTTATATGAAGAATCTAAAAAGAAATGATACGAATGAGCTTATTTACAAAACGGAAACAGGCTCACAGACTTAAAGAATGAATTCATGGTTACCAGTGGGGAAGAGTGGGTAGAAGGGAATGTTTAGGGAGTTTGGGATTGGTAGGTACCCACTGCTATATTTAAAATCGATAACCAACAAGGACCTACTGCATAGTTCAGGGAACTCTGATCAATATCATGTAACAATCTAAATGTGAAAAGAATTTGAAAAAGACTAGAAACATGTATATGTATAATGAAATCAGTTTGCTATACACCTGGAACTAACACAACATTGTTAATCACCTATGTTCCAATATAAAATACGAAGCTAAAAAAAATATAAAAGAATAAAATTAATGGGTTAGGAATTTAAAATAAGCATGATTAATATCCTCATATTAGAAATAATGGTCGATGGTAGGGAAATGAAATATAGAAAAGGGTCATTAAAAAGAATCAAGAGGAAAAACAGTAAGAAATCAACTGCTGTAAGTAAAAACGTACATAGTTCTCAAGTTGAGAAGGCGATGGCACCCCACTCCAGTACTCTTGCCTGGAAAATCCCATGGACGGAGGAGCCTGGTGGGCTACAGTCTATGGGGCCGCAAAGAGTCAGACACGACTAAGCCACTTCACTTTCTCAAGTTAAGGGGTATTAGCACATGAAATGGAGAAGAAAATGGCAACCCACTCCAGTGTTCTTGCCTGGAGAATCCCAGGGACTGGGAAGCCTGATGGGCTGCTGTCTATGGAGTCGCACAGAGTCGGACACGACTGAAGCAACTTAGCAGCAGCAGCAGCACATGAAATGAAGGGGTCGAAATTTGAGCAGAGGAAAATACTGTGGCAAAAATATTACAAAAAATAATGAAAACAAATTCCTCAGAATTAAAGAGTAAAGACTTCAGGCTCAACTGAAAACACAGATAAGAAGCAAATCTAGGAGGATGCTGTGAATAATCAGGGGATGTGAAGGTGACAAATTCCTTGATAGAGTTTGATTATGGCTTTGTATTTTAAGAAAATACCCCCCCAAATGATTATTTCAATCAGAATTTTTAAATCTACACTGTGACGACGGAATGTGGAGAAGTGGCATAGACAGCAAATGACATTCGTCATGAGGGGGCAGAGTGGAAGGTACTAAAATTTAAGGACTTAATAGGAGAAAATAAGCATTGAGTATATGTCTCAAATGAAGGATATCCACAGTATGTTACATTCAGAATATATAACTTTTAAGCTAACAGAAGAAAATTTCATCTCTACAGTGAAAAACAGAAAAAGATATTTTAAATGAAACGAATGCACTGAAAATTTTAGAAAATAAGATAGTAGGAATAAGTCCTAAATAATCTATGCAAGTCAATTAAAAATCATAAATTAAAAAATGAAGATTCTCAGATTGGGTGAAAACAATAAATTTCAAAACTCTACTATTAAAAAATCCATTTACTACAAAGACATATCAAAAGGGAAAAATTTTAAAAACATATGCAAAAACAAAAATATAAACCAAAAGAAAATTCACAAAAATCTTAACATAGACTAAAATAGAATTTAAGCAGTTGTATCCTAAGACAAAAGAAAGCTAAATATACTGGCTAAAGGAACTATGGGCTTCCTAGGTGGCACAACGGTAAAGAAACTGTCTGCCAATACAGGAGTCTCAAAAGACATGGATTTGGTCCTTGGGTCGGGAAGACCCCCTAGAGTAGTAAATGGCAACCCTGTCCAGTATTCTTGCTTGAAAAATTCATGGACAGACGAGCCTGGCAGGCTACAGTCCACAGGGTGGCAAAGAGTTGGACACGACTGAGCGAGCGAGCGCACGTGCACAAAGAGGAACCGTGGAAAAAGACGTTGTAGCCATCATAAATAGGTAACAATCAACAGGATTGCAAAATATTCAACTAACAGGATTACAGGGAGAAACAGACCAACGATTTTAGTCAGCGATCTTAACACATTCCACTTAGCAACTATTAGATCAAACAGGAAGAAATCAAGTATCTGCAAAATATGATCAATAAGTGAGCCTTTAAATATATATAGAATTCTATAGCCATGTAGAGTTTTTGTTTCTAAGCACTCATGGAAAATTCTTTTTTTAATATAAAGATTATTAGTCAATAAAAGAAAGCCTGGATAAATTCCAAGATACCAGTAGCATACAGGATTTGTCCTCTGATAATAATGCAGTAAATGAGGAATTGATAACAAAAGGATAGCTGAAAAAGAATCCTTTCTTTATAAATTGAATATGTTATCAAATACCTTGAGCTAAACAAGGCAATCATAAAGAATATTAAAAAGTAGAATTAGATAATTCGAAATTTATGAGACATTACTAAAGCAGGACATAAAAGGAATGCATAGCTTTAGCCATTTTTGCTAGGAAACAAAAATGTTAAGCATCAAGGAGGCAAACATTCCAATGAGAAACTAAAAAGGAACAATAGAGCAAACAAAATACTAGACACCATGAAATGATGCAAATTACAGTATAAATCTGTGAAACTGGGAACAGCAACATCAAAATGATGAAAAAAATTAACAAAGTAAAAACTTGTTTCTTTAAAAAGATTTAACCAACCAGCAGAAAAACTTCTGATAATTTTAATAGGAAAATAAGAAGAAAATGCATCATGCTTATCTACAAAGGATAAACTGAAAAAGATGAAATAGCTGCAAACACAACAGATATAAAAATAAAAACATTATAATCTATTATACACTAAAGAATTTAAAATTTTGATGAAATTAGTAACCCCTCCCCAAAAATACCAAACTGTACATGAAGACATTGAGAACTTAAAATCAACCAAAATGTTTTCAATAAATTGAAATGTCAATGCTGTTTTTAAAAAACCCTTCGAATCTTATTTTTTAAAGAGACATACCAAATTCTTGAGGGCAGTCTAATTCCTCTCTTATATAAGCTGATCTAAAAAAACTGAAAAAGAGTGAACATTATCCAGCTTAATTTTATGAAGCTACAAATAATGTAAATTATAAAAACCGTATGAGAAACATAAGAAAACATAAGTCCACATCATTTATGAACATAGGTATAAAAATTGTAAATAAATCCAACAGAGTATTGAAAATAGTCCAGAATAATCAAGTAGGTTTTATCTTATTTATGCAGGGAGTTTGTAATCAAAAGAAAATCTAGCAACAAAATACACCAGATGAACGTGAGGATAACCATGATTAACTGAAATGTAATGATAGACCCACTGCAGTTAACTGTACTATTCTCCTTGCTTTGGCAGAAATTGTAAAGGTTAAATACAAAAAACCTACTGTAAGCATTTTACTTAACAGAGAAACCTGAGATGTGTCCATCTTAAATGATGCTCAACTCAAGAACACTATGAATTCTACTTTTAAAGATAGTATTGGCTATCCTGGACAACATTAATCAAGAAAAAGAAAAAAAAAAGGAAGAAGAAAAGATAGCTAAGAATTAAAGGGAAAAGAGATTCACATGGCTTTATTTGCAGATAAAATATCTAGTAAAACCAATGATATGGATAGTGAACTTACTGAAACAAGTTTATCAAACAGAAGTTCAACTCTAAAAGCAGAATTTCTCTATCCTAATAATGGGCTTCCCTTGTGGCTCAGATGGGAAAGAATTCGCCAGCAACGCCTGCAATCCTAATAATGGGCTTCCCAGGTGGCACTAGTGGTAAAGAAGCCACTTGCCAGTGCTGGAGACAAAAGAGTCACGGGTTTGATCCCTGGGTCAGGAAGACCCCCCAAGAGAAGGAAATGGCAACCCACTCTAGTGTTCTTGCCTGGAGAATCCCGTGGACAGAGGAGCCTGGCAGGCTTCAGTCCGTAGGGTTACAAAGAGTCAATCACGACTGAAGCAACTTAGCATGTATGCACTATCCTAATAATAACCAACTGGAAAATATAATTTAAAAACCAATATCAAAAAATACTTTAGGGAATCTCGAAGTAAACTTAAGCAAGACTATATAAGATCTCTGTGGAGGAAAAAATAATAAACTCTAACAAAGGACAAATAAAATGACCTGAATAACAGAGAGACTTAATATTATGAAATCAATTCTTCAAAAATTAACTATAAATTCAATGTTATTATATATTGAAATTTCAGTAGGATTTTAAAAGTATACTTGATATTCTAAAATGTTTATAAGGAAATAAATGTCTACCATATAGTTAACTTAATCTTGAAAAGAAAAAGTAAAAAAAATGAGCCTCCTCTGTCAGCCATGAATAAGTATTTATATTGCCAAAATAATAAAAACAAGTGTGCCAACTGAAACAGAACAGAAATCCCAGCGGCATCCCCGTATACAGGTGGAATCTTATACAGTACATGTGATATCGGATTCACAGGGAATAATAAGTTTTTAGCTCATGAGAACCAATTATATAGAGAAAAAACTGCATCAGAGGTGGAACTCTAATTGAATTAAATATTTATATGTCCAGAAAAAATTATAAAAGTAATGGAAAAAATGGAGAAGTACATCTTTGTGACTTAAGAGAAAAGAAATGATTTCTGAGACCAAATTTCTGAAGAGGAACCATAAGGAAAAAATTAATTTGATTAATCAGCTGAAAATTTATAATCAAAACAGAACACTATAATAAAGTTCATAGATGACAAATTGAGCTATTTGCAAGAATGAGTTCCCACTTTTCACTTGATGCAGCTGGAAAAGGTCAAATGTTGGCCTAATTGTTGCGGCATGGAAATGGATATATGCATTCTGAAGGGCAAACTGGTATTATTTAATTCTATCAAATGAACCCCTATCTTATGACCCAGCAATTCCAGCTTTGGGTATGTATTCTTCAGAAAATGATAAGCAGGTTCATAAAGAGTCAAACAGAAGGATTTGTACATTTGAAGTATTGTTTGCTTCAGCCAAGAGTTGAAGCAATCAGGATGTCTATCACTGGAGCTGTGGATAGGTAAAATACAATGCAATACACATTAGCAATACCATAAATCAGTGAAAAGTAACACAGAAGATGTATACACAGCAATGTGTATGGTTTCTTCCTCAAAGTATGCAGTGCTGCATTTAAAAAAAAAAAAGGTTAGAAAAAAATTATCTAATATAATACAATTTATATACTAAAAATACTGACATGTATAACAAAATAAAGAAGCTTATTTTACAAAAATATGCACAAAAAGATACACATTAAGTCATTATAATGATGGCCTTTGAGGGGCTTCTGGGCTCAGACGGTAAAGAATCTGCCTGCAATGAGGGAAACCCAGGTTTTATCCCTGGGTCAGGAAGATCCCCTGAAGGGCATGGCAACCCACTCCAGTATTCTTTGCTGGAGAATTCCAAGGACAGAGGATCTGGGTGGGCTACAGTCCATGGGATCACAAAGAGTGGGTCACGACTGAGTGACTCACACTTGAGGGAAGGAGAATTAAGTGGGAACTGGGAGTAAAACGTGAAAAATAGAACAGATAAAACAAGAAGATTGCACACACAGATGCTGCAAGTTCTACAAGGACAGGGATTCTGATCTCTGCTCAACAAACATTTTCCAAATACATGAACGTGACATGAGTTGAGGAATATGATTCTTGTATCTCTCTATATCCAAGTTCCAATTACTTGGTTGAATCATAGGAAAGTAATTTTTTGTAGGTCACAATTGTCAGCAATTTCATACAATTCAATTTAACAGAAAAGGGCAATTGGAGAATAATTAATTAAAGGTTCTTAGGGAATATAAATAGCCACTGTGAAGACTTGTAGGAGAAAACACAAAAGACAAACCAGATTAGATTCCAGTTTTTCATGATTAATTAAAAATCATATATACTGATATACTGATTATTGTCCTTAAATTTAACTACCCTTAAGACCTAAGTCATCAACACCATTTCCTTACAATATCAGTTATCTATTTTACTAAGCGATGTAACCCTTGCATCTTTTATCATGCTTATCTGTTTTTTCATTGACAATATTTAAACGTGCCTTTTAAAAATCTTTCACTGTTGGAAGATTTTCCAAAACTTAAAGTGTAGTTTATGTAAGATAACTTCTGAAAAGTATCAATTATAGCCACTTTTAAATCTCTTGAAATTATAAGAGGCACTTGTGCCTTCTCTTTTTATTAAACCATTTTATTCTGATTAGAATACAAAAATCTGTACATATTTAATGTATACAAGATGATGAGTTTAGAGATACGTATACACCCATGAAACCATCACCGCAATCAAGTTATAAACATATCTATCCCCTCCAAAAGTTTCCCTCCATCCTACCTATTTGTTTAGTGATAAGAACACTTAAAATCTATCCTCTTAGCAAATCTCAGTATTATTAACTATAGGTACTATACTGTAAGTATATAGATCTCTAGGACTTATTTAGCATAACTGAAATTTTATACCCTTAGACTAACACCTCTCCAGCCCCTGGTAACCACCATTCTATTCTTTGCTCCTGTGAGTTTGACTAGTTTAGATTCCTTCTATAAGTGGGATTGTGTGGTATTTGTTCTTTGAAGGCATTTTGTTTGATTTTATAGAAGTAATTGTTCAGAAAACAGAAAAGAGGAAGTGGGAGGAAACTGAAAGTAAGCACGTATGTATTTCCTCTTACCTGTGATTTGGACAATTAATTTTGTAAAATTAGAAACTCCTTAAAATTTATCAAATATACTCTTATTAGGCTTAATTTTTGACTGAGCTAAGCTGAATTACCTCTTAAAACTAAACTTTTTGGAGGTTATTATTAAATTCTTCCCTGAAAACTTTCTCATCATGCTTTATATCAGGGCTCACTATGTCAGGCATCCTTGAGAGAGGTGTTTTTTACTCAACAAATATTCCATATTGAATGGCAAAATGAAATAGGCACTATGCTTCCTAAAAATAAAGCAAAAGGCATAAGGGCAAAACTATATTTTCCTTTGTTGCATTGACTACATTTTTCTTAAGTAGAAAGTCAACTCAAGAAAAACAGACCATAGCTGAAAACTAGCTTTATAATGGGTCAAGGAACTGACTAAAATGATAAATTGAGGGGAAAAAAAAAAAAAAAGATGTAGCCTTTGTGATCTCGAGTGAAGCTGTTTCTAGGTGATTTTTGAACTACATTTATTAAATGAAAATCTCTGCTTGCAGCAATAAAATGATACAATCTTTGTTCCATGGGAGTTGATAATCATAAAGGTCAAAAAAAGGCAACCCAACTCATTTTATTTATCTTCAGTATACTTTGTGGGAAATAACTGCTTCGATGGAAATTTTACCTTGACAGTGAAGCGTTTTTTCTTTGGTGGATTCCAAACCATGCCAGTTGAATGAATGAATGCACGCAGAGGAGTTAAGGATGTCACCAGTACATATGCTTTAAGAATTACAGATAAGTCTTTGGCTCTCAAGAGTGTTTCTTGTGGTGCAAGGGCTGTAGTTTGATTCCTAAAAAATACAAAACAAAATTAAAGCTCCATAATTTGGAGTGAGTATGTAATTTGTAAATTACCTCAGCACTTTGTACACCCTATCTTTCACTCCTTGAGCCCCAGCCTTCAGTATATGGGCTTCCCTAAACAAAGGCTAAAATAATACCAAAAATAAGGTTTAAAGATCTAAAAAAATGTTAACATTAGTCACATCTGGTACCATCCCAACAAAAGAGGTACATATAAAAGTTTAGGAAACCCCTGAAATCTTCTTGTTCTGCCCTTATCTACCTTAGCTCTATCTTTTCCTCTACAAGATATTGTTTCTCAGTAGTGGACAGATAATGAAAAGTATGCCAAAATACTTTCCCCACTAATTTGATTCTACTTCTGGTGGCTCAAACGGTAACGTGTCTGCCTACAATGTGGGAGACCCAGGTTCGATCCCTGGGTTGGGAAGATCCTCTGGAGACGGAAATGGCACCCCACTCTAGTACTCTTGCCTGGAAAATCCCATGGACGGAGGAGTCAAGTAGGCTACAGTCTATGGGGTCGCAAAGAGTCGGACACGACTGAGCGACTAAACTTTCACTTTTCACTTTCATAATGCACAGGTGGCGCTAGTGGTAAAGAACCTGCCTGCTAATGCAGGAGACATAAGAGACGAGGGTTCGATCCCTGGGTTGGGAAGATCCCCTGGAGAAGTGAATGGCAACCCACTCCAGTATTCTTGCCTGGAGAATCCCCATGGGCAGAGGAGCCTGGCAGGCTACAGTCCATGAGGTTGCAAAGAGTTGGGCATGACTGAAGCGTCTGAGCATTCATGCCAGCAATAATCTACACCACATGATCATTAAGGGTTAATTTAAGGGATGAAGTTTCAGGAAACACTTCAGTCTAAAAAAGGAAAAAAAACAAAAAAACACCACTGGTTGAATATTTTGTGATGAAGCAAATAGACTTTCATCATGTGTGTATGTGTGTATGTGTGTTAGTCTCTCAGTCGTGTCCCACTCTTTGCAATTAGACTCTATGGACTATAGCCTGCCAGGCTCTTCTGTCCATGCAATTCTCCAGGCAAGAATACTGCAGTGAGTTGCTGTTGCCTTCTCTAGGGGATCTATCTGACCAGGGGATTGAACTTGCGACTCCTGCATTACAGGCAGATTCTTTACCGTCTGAGTCACCATGGAAGCCCACGTCCATCATAAATGGTACCAAAATGTATGTATGTGTGTGTGTGTGTGAATCGATCAGTCATGTCTGACTCTTTGCGACCCCATGGACTGTAGCCCACCAGGCTCCTCTGTCCATGGAATTTTCCAGGCAAGAATACTGGAGTGGATTGCCATTTCCTTCTCCAACCAAAATGTATAGCTATTTTCTCTTCTGCAGCCTATTTCTGTATTTCAATTATCTAAGTTCGGTCAATGAAAAGAGAGTGTTATTTCATCTTTTGAAGTCTACATAAGCAGAAATACATATGATTCTTCAAATACTAGCTAAAAATTATAAAATGACATGAGGCAAACTGTTTATGCCTTGGATAAGATTATTAAAATCTCTTAGTTTTTCACTGTAATTTATCTACATGACAAAATCATTTCCCTGGAAGCAACTTAAGTAAATTGGTACCCTACAGTTGTTTTCTTAGAGCCCTAAAACAATAACTAGAAAAAAATCATTCAGCCATACTCAAAGACTAAGGCATGCTATTTGAATATAAAATGGAAGTTAAAATTTTATAGTTTCACACTGTCAAGATTTTAAATTCAATTTCCATTAATGTAACTTTCTAGATAAGAGTCCTGTTTACCCGAATGTTTATTTTATGGCAAGAGAGGTTTGAATTAGTCTAAAAGAAAACAGACGGTGGCATTCTTTATTAAGAAGAGATAGTTGAAAATTTATGTAACAGAACCTAAAATTTCAAACATGTAAAACCCCTAGATGTGTCTAGTGCTTTTTTTCTTATTGACTATCTTCTAAAATGCATGCCTGGTGTAACAATTCAAGATGATTAGCTTACAGCTGTTCACGTCTCCAGTCCCCTGGTTTCCACATCTGCGACTTCAGTGTTTTTAAAAGGTGACTTGAAGTCCTCAGCTTTAATTGTATGCTCTGATTCAGACACACAGAAGGGCTCACCAGAAGTCGCAATTCTGGAAAGATTCAAAAGAGCAAAAGACAGTCATTTTATTGTTTCCTTTTGGAGTGACTTCCAAAATAGAGTCTTGCTGTGTTAACCTCCTGGGTCCAAGGGAAACAGGCAGCAAAATTTCTCTCCCTTCTGAATCAAGGTTAGATCCATCAAGCATGAAGGCATGTTTAGACAGGCCTTTGCTTAGTGGTATGTTCTCTTACCATATACTAGTAAAACAATTGTAATAACATTTAAATTTTCTTGCTCAGGAGGGGAAATAGATATAATGTCTCCCTCTCCATCCCCAGGAGGGTCTATCTTCTGTACGGCTAAGAGATGCACTCTTGAATCAGGGAATGGTGGTGTAGGAACTGACTTCTGTTTGTGGTGAGAATACTACATAGACAACTTGAGTTGACTTCCTGACAATGCAGTCCTTCAAAAACAGAGTTTGTCATGCTTCTTGACCTTGATAACCTCAAGAAGTGTTTCATTATTTTGTAGAATATTATTTGTGCTTAGTTGCTCGGTTGTGTCCGACTCTTTGAGACCTCATGAACTATATAGCCCACCAGGCTCCTCTCCTCTGTCCATGGGATTTTCCAGACAATAATACTGGAGTGGGTTGCCATTTCCTTCTCCAAGAATATTATTTAGTGAGTTTTTTAAGTGTATAAAAGTAAAAACCAACAATGATGACTTATTTATGAACACATATTGATAGAAGGTAATTCTGTATATCCATATCAGCATATACAGAATTACCTTATACTTCTTAATGGTTTGGGTGTTCCATTTAATGAATATATTTAATTTAACCATTCCCTTATTGCTGTGTATTTAGATTATTTTTGTAATGTTTTTTTTTCTTCTATTTCAAAAATACCATAATGAACACTCTTAACATCTAATCTGGTGTACTTTTACAAGTTTATCTAGGGATGAATTCAAATCTATATGTGTCATTGTTGGGTCAATGGGTAAATGCATTGTAAATTTGATCAACATTACTCAATTGCCTTCTAAAAAGGTTGCCCCAATTTCACTCTCTCCAACAGCATATTAAAAGTCGCTGTTTCCTTACTGCCAGGTCACACAGCTTTATTTTTAAATTATACAATTTATCTAGCTCCCCAAATAGAATAAAGCCTTTAAATCATTTCGCCCCTCGTGCATGTTTCATCAATACTAACACGGTCTAATTTAAAATACTTCATGCTCTTAAGTAAAAGTCAGCAGAAGTCAAGCTGTTCAATGTATTCCCATATCTCATTATTTAGCACAGTGTGATCTTTCTCAAAAAATGATAGCCTGTTTGTAAGAGTTACTTATTAATGAAGTTCTAATATATCATAATAAAGGAAATATTCAAATTGCTTGTTTCTGGAGGTGACAAATGAAGAGCCATTAAGGTAATTTCTTTCCCTGAGCATCACAACTACAAGAGAGTTTAAGCATTAATACAGTCCTTTACCTTTGCAGTAAGAAAATAGGTGTTCTTACCCCCGCCCCCCCACTCCCCGCAACTAAATAGACCTGGGTGGTTCAGTGGTAGAATTCTCACCTGCTATGCAGGAGGCCAGGGTTCAATTCCTGGCCCATGCAGCTACAGGGTCCCCTTGGGCTTCCCAGGTGGCTCAGATGGTAAAGAATCTGCCTGCAAAGTAGGAGGCCTGGGTTTGATCCCTAGGTCAGGAAGTTGTCCCCCAGAGAAGGAAATGGCAACCCACTCCAGTATTCTTGCCTGGCGAATTCCATGGGCAGAGAAGCCTGGCGGGCTACAGTCCAGGTTGCAAAGAGCTGGACACGACTAAGTGACTAACACCTTCACTTTCCCTTTTACCTTTGCTACCAGGAAGCACAGCACAAGTTTGAAGTCCAAGCAGAGGTGACTTTGAAAAACCTAAACATATTAAGTGTTTCACCAAGGTAGGAGCTCAATGGTTTGAAGAAGTAGTCAGCAAATATGTCAAAAGAATACATGATTTCATGTCATCTTAGTTCAAGTGGAGAAGCCTAAACATGTAGTTGAAGAAATCCAATGTAGGAACTGCCAAGAATATGTCAAATTTCCAAATCAGCCCCTGAAACTGTGATTGAGTAATCAAATTGAATATTGACTAAAGTAAATTTTACCTTTTGTGATATATATATATGTATATATATGTATATATATGTGTGTGTATATATATATATGTATATATATAAGACATTCCATTATATCATTCCAGGTTTGGAGGTTACTTTGAACAATTCTAAAACAAAAATCAAACAAAAATCCCCACAACTCTAATTAGACCTCCCCCGACACCTAAAATTATTTCATTTCCCTTGATTACAGCTAAAAATTAAAAATAAGTTCCATCAATATATTTTTAAACTGCAACTACATTTTATCAAGCTTTAATAAATATGTGTGGAAGCTTTAAGTATCCTAAGTTTTTGTTTAACAGAGTCAAAAATTTGTTGGTAGTCACTATAACCTATAATGTTATGGCATGTGTGCTAAGTGGCTTCATGTCTGACTCTTTATGACCCCCATGGACCGTAAACGTAGCCCACCAGGTTCCTCTGTCCATGGAATTTTCCAGGCAAGAATACCGGAGTGGGTAGCCATTTCCTTCTCCAGGGTATCTTCTTGACCCAGGGATCAAACCTGGGCTTCCCGCACTACAGGCAAATTCTTTACCATCTGAGCCACCAGAGAAACTCAAAACCTTATTGGGCATATCTGTCAAGGTCTTATCAATAGACCAGTTCAATCACTTATTTAAATATTCCCTTCCCCTTATCCTTTGACCCTCAAACATGCAGAGGAGCCTAGAAGTCTCCTACCAACAATGTCAAAACCAGCTTCTGGGTTTGGAAGGAATTTGGGAGATGAGGTGCTATTTAGTCTTCTAAATGGCCTTGTAGTTCATTAACGTGCTTATTTTCAGAAAGTAATTAAATACTGAGGGCTCAGTGTCCAATCTTCAGGTTTTGCTACCTCACACTTTGAGTTCTCAATGGGTAGCAGATACAGATGTGAAGTATCATACATGCTCTTATCTACTGACTATTCTTGGCTTATCGGAAAGAGTCCTGAAGCCATAACTTGACTGCTCACTTAAGACTGCTCTTTCATACATTCTAATATCTGGCTGTCTGGGTCCTAAGTACCTGCTGACTTTTGTGTTGTTTTCTGTAAAGGAAGATTAAACTTGGGGTTTCATTTTACTTCTTACCAACCAATGATTAATGGGCTTGTGACACTGTCAAGGAGTCTTCTAGAATACAGGACGTCATTCTCCAGGAATCTTTTGAACTTCCCACATCACAGACCATAAGACTGATACAAGTATGCAATAAATATCTGTTGTAGCAATGAACTAGTTTGGGGAGGGGATGGTGTTAAGCTAATGTGCAGTTGGAGAACAATGAGCATTTTAATGTATTCAAAAGATTTTATTTGGTTATTTATTCTTTCACTTCTATGTGGCATGTAATTACATACATCATAGGCAAAGACTAAACACTGGAAACACTTGTACTAGCAAAGATTAGCTGCCAAATTTACACTGTGTTTGATTTAATGTTTTACCCCATGGCTAATAATGAATAGGAAAGTGATAGTGAAAGTGTAATTATATTTCACAAGTGTTTAAATATTGTCTTGCATTTCATATTAGGAAGCTAAATTTAGCCAGTAATTTCTTACTTTAAAACTTCTAGCGAAGATAAAAGCCCTTAATTAACAATTAACAATTGGTTTTGAGATTAGAAGTGTAGATAAGTATTTATGAATGTATTCACTGTTCTTCCTGCAGGAGGGCGTTTACAAGGCTTACTCCTTAGCTTGCAAGATAGCCTCAGAACTTTCATGTACAGCAAATTTAAACAGAACAATTGATATATGTACAAGCTAAAGTCATAACCAGGAAATGACTCTATCAGTCAGGGCACTGGGAGAAAACAGATGGATGACAGTCAAAGGAATAAGCCAAGACACTACCAGAGACTAACTAACCAAAATAGATAATCAACAAGGACCTACTGCAGAGCACAGGGAATTCCATTAATACTCACTACTCTATAACAGGGCTTCCCAGGTGGCACTAGTGGAAAAAAAAAAAAAAGCGCTTGCCAATGCAGGAGACAAAAGAAACTCGAGTTCGATCCCTGGGTTGGGAAGATCCTCTAGAGAAGGGTATGGCAGCCCACGCCAGTATTCCTGCCAGGAGAATCCCATGGACAGAGTAACCCAGTAGGCTATAGTCCATAGGGTCGCAAAGAGTCAGACATGACTGAATCAACTTAGCATGCACACACTCTGTAATAACCTGTATGGGAAAAGGATCTGAAAAAGAACTAGATGAATGAATGTGTGTAACTAAATCACTTTGCTTTTCACCCGAAACTAACACAACACTGTGAATCAACTATGTGTGCGTGTGTGCTCAGTCGCTTTAGTCATGTCCTACTCTTGGCGACCCCATGGATTGGAGCCCACCAGGCTTCTCTGTCTGTGGAATTCTCCAGGCAAAAATACTGGAGTGGGTTGCCATGCTCTCCTCCAGGGGATCTTGCCAACCCAGGAATCAAACCCTTTGACATCTCCTGCATTGACATGTGGGTTCTTTATCACCAGCACCACTTGGGGAGCCTGAATCAAGTATGCTCCAATATAAAATTAAAAAGAGAGACTATCAAAGAAAGAGTTAATAACAAAAGCAAGAGTAGAGTTGCAAGAAAAAACTCCAGGCAGTGAAGCTCCCAGGGCTGAACAACAGAAGCTCTTACCACCCCTAGCCCAGGAGGGAGCTGATTACAGACCCAGGAAAAAGGCACAGTTGCGGGAGAGGACACAGAGAAGCAAGAGTGAGGGCCACAGGGAGAAGTACCCAGGCACTTCCAAGTCAGGGTCCTGCAGGGAAGCAGCCAGGGAATAAATGCTCTCCCCGTGAGCTCTCGTCTCCACTGGCAGGGATGGTTCTTCTCTCACCATCTCAACATGGTGTTCGTTAGAGTGGTGTGATTTGCTACGATCTCAGCAGGACACTGCACCACTGGGGCAGCTCCAGTGGGGGGCAGAGACAGACACCTCAAGGTGAACTGTCTCAGGCCAAGAGGCCTCGTAGGAGCAGAGCCTCCGAACCCATGCTGAGCACAGGAAGCCATGAAGAGAAGGTCACCGGCAGACAGCCAAGGGACCGGCTGCGCCTTGTAAGGAAGGGGCCATTCCATAAGGAAGGCTTTCGGGAAGGGTTTTGTTTGCTTTTTCCACACAAACTGAACCCGGGCCTGAGAAGACATGGGTGAAACCCATAAAGACATCTGTTCTAAATTGTCCAGCTCATTGTAATTAAGTTGCTAACCAATATATTTTTTTTAACTTTTCAAATGATATTCCAAATAACATTTATTTTAAAAATTCTAATTCCTGTCTATAAATGGGCTCTTATTCATCGGGTATATGACCATAAGATAATTCCTTAAGTTTTCTAAGTTCTGTGTCTTTATGTGAAAAATGAGAATAATAAAAGTAATGTTAAAAAGAAGAACCTACCTCATATGGATGCTGAAAGAATTAAATACTGAATTTCCTTTAAAGTCCTTTGCAGAGCACTGGGCATATGTTAAATGTTCAAAAAAACATGCTAAATAGCTACTGGTTGTAGTAGTTTAGTATAATCTTTTTCTATAGCATAGAAAACCTGTTTGTCACTTTGGAAGCTTCGAAGTATAATTAAAATGCTATTCTTTTTGAATTCATCCAACACTAAGGGGTTCTCACCACTGTTGGCTATCTGAAAAAGGCTAATCTATTAAATTTTCTTTTATGTGATTCTTAAACATCTGACATTTCACATTAGTTAAGAACAAAGCAGAAGTATGCGTAATAAGCACAAATATGTAGTCTAAAATTAAACATAGCAGCCTTACTGAAGAAGGCCTATAAAGACACGTGCAACTTTCAGTGACTTTCCTCAAGTTTAGCATTGCGGTTGCCCAGTAAAGCTGTTAAAGGAGTTCTTTGTTAAGGATAGATTTCCATAGATGGGGTAAACCGAGGGCTAACCCAGTTACTACAATATTTATGTCTGTTCTGTATTTTGTTCAGGAAAAGACTTTTGCAAACAACCAGTACAAGGAGTTCTTAGTCAACAGAAACAGATCTTAGTTAACAGATTTATTACACATAAATAAAACTCCCTAAACAATTCGTGACACATGGATGAAACTCCCTGGACTATTTCAGACCTACACTTGAACTTAAATGCTATAATCTGAGATTTATATTACTTCAAACACATCAATTCCTTAACACAATTTTACTTTTATTTTAAGCAAGTGGCATTAGCTAAAGAGTACCTTTGAGAAAATGGATATACCAAACACATAAAGGCATGATTAATACATAATTCTAGGCTGAAGTCAGGCAACTCAAAATTCCTGTTTTGAGACCTGACATTATTATATTATTACCTATGTGGCTTTGATACCAATAGTTGACACTCTATATTTTCAGTATATCTTTCCTCTGTTTGTTACTACATAAGGGTGTCAAACCACAAATACAAATGGCATAGTAATTCAATACAGTACTTTTTTGGGGTAAAGAATAACTTTCACTTTATTTTATAGGAAATGAGATGCAGTCCACATCCTGATGTTAAGTGGAGACACAATCTGAGCCATAAAAATGACCAGATCAATTTCAGAGTAATGTACTTTAAAGGAATAGTCATTGCATAAAGTTTCCACCAACTAACCAGTCAATCAATCAACTGCTTACTGAGAATTCAGTAAAGTAAATGCAAGCCATAAATGCCCTCCTTTCTGTTCTTTTTCAGTGGAAGTGTCGAAGTCATGCAATTCTACAAAAATAATTTTCCCTATGGACTGCTCTGTGTGTTGACCAGGACAACATAAAAACCTTGAATTCTGCTCATTTTCCTTGGTAATAAAAGCTATGCCGAGACTACAATTTCAATTTTCTTGCATGTGACTTCACTGCAATGACCAAACAGCATGAAAGACTGTTTTCTTACCTTATGGCAACTTAATTTGCTTTGATGCTTTTCTACATAAATTTTCCAGGGGAAAAGAAAAGGGAAGAAAATACTTTACTACTTCAGTAAGACCAAAGATGAATAATTTGGCATAAATCAGTGAGCATCATTAATAACAATTTGAAACACAACCTCCAACAAATATTAGTACCTAGAGTGCAACAAATATGATAATAGAGTAGCTGTCTAAGCCCGCGCACTGTGAAAATAAGTTAATCACTTTATTAATATTAAACTTTTTCTCAGGAACATTTTCTGGAGTAAATGATGAAACTTTATTGATATCATCTACATCAGAATAAGTAATGACTTATTAGAGGTTTGTAACAGTGATTCAAAATTCTTTTTAAGTATATTGAAGTCAATCTAAATTTAAATGTAATACATAAACACAGTGAGTCATTGTGCCTATTTTAAATGAAACCATGCATTAACATAGCTCTTCTTTAATGGCAACTTCACAGACCAACTCCATCTTCAATTTTCACCCTATATTTTTGGTATAATAAAGAATACATGATATTTCTATCAATTTCTTCTCTATTCCTATAGTATTTACAGATAAACTTATTATATGTGAACCAGTACATATTTAAAATATCAATATTTTCATAATATCTGACTCCAAGAGTGAGACAAATACAGAACATGCAGAAACTAGAGGCAATTGCCCACATGAAACCTAATGAGGGCCAGAGGTCCCAATGCCAGAAATAGGTCAAGAACATGGCAATACGTCAGAAAAGATTTCTGGTTATGACACTGAAAAAATATATCCCAAAGGAACCATTTTGTCCCCAGGTTCTTTCCCTCCAATTAATCAGCAATATGATTGGAGTCTGCGGCTGTCAGTTTTAGCTGGGTGACACAGGAGTCCACTCTTCATAGATGAGGACACAAACAGACAAGGGTCAGAAGCCAGGCAGAACCTGATCAGAGTTTCTGAAACAGTGTCTCAGTTCCACCCTGAGCTGGTTAAGCCCATCAGCCAGATACATGTGGCCTATTTTGCATCTTTGGGGCCTCCCTGGTGGCTCCGTGGTAAGGAATCCGCCTGCAATGTAGGAGTCGTGGGTTCAGTCACTGGGTCGGGAAGATTCCCTGGAGGAGGAAATGGCAACCCACTACAGTATTCTTACCTGGAGAATTCCGCGGACAGAGGAGCCTGGCGGGCTACAGGAGCCTTTGCACAAAGCAGCCTTTGTGCAAAGGAACCTTTGCGACCTTGCAAAGAGTCAGACACAACAGAGTGACTGAACTAACCAAAGCGGGGAAGAGTCTTCATATCTGAAATGTTAAGTAACTTTTGATCTTTAAATATGTTAATTAGGTGATTAATTTTGAATTCTTCCCCCTAAACTCTCTACTCTGGATAGAATTCAGGCCAGGACATTAAACTCAAATAACTATTTTCTAATACAAGAATACTCTTCATGTTTTCTCCATACATCTCTCATCTTTTGTACTGCCAACATGCTTCTAGCATATGTGTGCATGTGTGTATTATATTATAGGTATTACCTAATTTATATATGTGACATTTAATATATAACATAAATACATATTTGTATTACATAAAATATTAGTTCTATATACATCTATTATTTTTCAGAGATTTAATACACTCTAACTCAGACTACAGAGTTTTCACATCAACATTTTATTTCAATTAACACCACTCGTTTGCATGTTCCTGTAACAGCAATCCCAGACTGAACTTCTAGGTCTAAACTGCTACATGTTGTTGCTGTTGTTTAGTTGATAAATCACATCCAACTCTTTGCAATCCCATGGACTGTAGCCTGCCAGGCTCCTCTGTCCATGGGACTTCCCAGGCAAGAATACTGGAGTGGGTTGCCATTTCCTCCTCCAGGGGATCTTCCTGACCCAGGGATCGAACCCATATCTCCTGCATTGCAGGCGGAGTCTTTACCACTGAGCCACCAGGGAAGCCCAAGCTGCTATTTATACTTTAAATAGGTGGGTAGTGGATACCAAGTCATTTATATTTTGCTATTTCTTATGAAACACAATAAATGTTTTAGGGAAAACAATTCTCTGGCACCCAATAATATCTCAGTCATTTTCAATAAATTAGGATGGGAAGTTATTGCTTTAAAAATTTCTGTGATCTATGGTATCACTCAGGGGTTCAAAGTCATAAAATGACAGTCATACTCTCTGCTAGAGTTTGACTCTGTAGACTCAGTCAATGGAAGCTGAATCAAAAGCTTGGATTGTAAGCAGTGGAAAACATTCAAGCTCATTTTAAGTCTAAAGAATTCAAGCTATCTTTAAGTAAAGGGAAAAAGAATGAGTAACAGTGAAAAAAATATCAAAGTATAGGTTTTATGTTCCTCTTTTCCCCTCTAAGAGAGAATGATACATGCTAATTTGGGAACCAAGTTTGTAATGTTGTTTGAAGTAATGGGAAAAAAATAAATTGATCTTTAATCGAT
>NW_011494661.1:1942658-1989454 GCF_000754665.1 Bison bison bison | reverse complement strand
ATTGATCTTTAATCGATATAAATGAGTCAGAAAGAGAAGAGTGAAAAAAGAGACCAACAAGGAGAGAGGATGTACAGGACGGGTTTTAGTGAGCTGACAGGGTTGCCTAGGGAAAAAAAAAAGAGGGTTATAAAAGCAGAATTTGGCAGAAATTTCACTATGTGTTGAGTAAGGCTAATTCCCCTTTGGCTGCCACTTTGTCCCTAGATCTCCTTCCCTCCAAAAAAAGGTATTGAAAAATTTAAATTACGCCTTGAGGTTTATTTACAAATAAACTGTGTTATTGTTGGAGGGGGTGTTTTATTTGTTTGCTTACCACAACATAATGCTCAGCATTCTCTCAAAGGGGCCATTTTTCCCGGGCCCCCTGCCATGCCCAGGGCCAAGGTCAGGCCCCTTCGGCCCAGTTGGCTGCTGGGGTGGACCACTGCAAGAAAGGCAGGCGAGCAAAATCTGATTTAGAGAAAAAGTACTTGAGGTCTCTATTAGGAGAAAAGTTGAACTTAAGAGTGTTCATTCAATTTCGTAGATCTAGAGTGAAAAGTGACAGAAGTTCACAGCCGCTATCACCCACCGAATGATTAGCAATTCAGGTTTTCAGCTCGCTGCCTCACACTCACTCACCCAGCCTCCAGCTTGCCACTATGGGCGGATTTCTCAGAATGCTGCGTTAATTCAGCATTTTCTTCAAGAAATCTGGCTTTTATTTATCAAATTGCTTAAACCATTCACAGTATCCACTGGTATCAGGAGCTTCAGGTGACATTAAGGCACATATTTCTGACTAGAAATTTTCAAAATTCACGTGAGACACTAGGATTTGGGGGTGTTTTTTCAGTTTTGCTTCCCTCGTGAGCTATATTCCATATAATTAAGGACTTTTCACCCACTAAATGGCTTAAAATGTTGTTCCAGTAGCTTACAAACACGAAAATATTCTATTAAAATCTGTCTTAAAGGTAAAATTTCTCTTAATTAAAAGAGTACACCTGGTACTTTGCTTATTTTGCTCTTGGCATAACACATGTAGATTTACCAATAAATCATGTAACTGGAAAATTTTAAATATCACTGTGGGTGGTATCTTTGCTTTTTATAGCCTTCTATGAATATAGTTTAAAGTTCTCTCCCTTCAATGACACAAGCTTTTCTAAAACTGGCTGTTGAATAACCTACAGAGGACAAAGAGAAGGAATCTAGAAAAAGAAACATTACAAAATACTGAACTGAAAAGATAAATTAGGCATAATCAGTTTACTTAACTACATAATCTTTCTTTTTTTCTTCTTAATTCTGTATTTAGAAACAAAGTAAATACTCCTGCAGTATTGGAACACAAGAATATAAATATAAATATTATAGCTTTATATTTGAAGGATAATTGCAGCCCTATTTCCATATTCTGTTCAAGAGAAATATTTCAGGTACAGTCATAACACTGTTAGAACTCAATGATGTTAAACATAACCATCCAAACCCCCAAAAACAGGAAAAGAAAAGACACCCACTTTTCGTTGTTGTTCTCTGAAACCATATAGTCAACGAGGGATGACAAGAATGCAATCTGGTTATTATTTACCAGCGTATTGGAGTTTTAGTGTGACACCAATCTGAATTCAACTAGGGATTCACCGTGTCTGGCCCTGATTGGAAGAACCATGGGTGAGGCTTAATAGTAAGAAAACTGTCCTAAAGAAGAAACAGTGGATGGAAGAGAAGGCCAAGGATAATAGGATGACATGAAAGAGGCGGGGCAGCATTTAGTATGTTGCTCCGATATTCCATAGGGCTTGCTTCCACCCCAGGTTTCATGTCAGAAGCTAAAACAACACTGAAAAAAATGTTTTTTCAGTGAGAGTGTAACATTCCATGCAACAGAAAAAAATTATAATGTAAAGAAAGATTTTGACTATTTATTTATTTTTACTACTACTAAGTCAGTTTAGTGTTGACTTATTCTGGCTTCTGAGAACACCAGTGGACTTTCAGCCAATGGACAAGACAGTGACTGGTACGTGGGACATGGCCCCAATCGTTTCAGCAGCAGCCAGAGGAGAAGCAGGCAGCACATGAACCTCAGGATCCCTGACACTGGGCATGGGACAGCAGAGACAATGGCAGGTGCAACTGCAGCCTCTTCCACGTGGAACTCTGGTGGTAGGACACCTTTGGTGCGTGTGACCAGTGGTGTACACTGGCAGCAGAGGACCACAGGGCAACAGAAGTACAGTAATCAGTGGATGTGGTATCAAGTGTAAGAGGATTGAGTTCATGAGCACATATGATACACCCTCTGAGACAAAGGGGGCATTTGAGGCCATCACAGTGATTGCGAATGCTACTGAAATTTAATGGATGAGGGTTAAAAAGACTAGCTCTCTGCCTGTCTAGGATAAAGCTGATGTTTATTTGGAATGCATTGGTAAGGTGCAGAGCCCAATGCCTGTTTGAATAATTAGATGTCTATTTTCATGGGCCAGGGCACATACCGCAACACCTGCTGCTATGATGAGTATCACTCTGTGCAAAACAATACATTCTCCCCTATCCCATATCACTTTTGAATGTCTTGCTGGACACCGATGTGGACGAAAAGGCTGTTGGTAATTATTTGAACCTAGATCTTGACTCCACTTTATGTATAAGCCCTAGGCATTTTACCCAATTTCAATATACACTGAGTTTTTCAGGAATGCAATTTCATAGTCAAGCAAAGGAACACTATACTCTGTTTTGCTTGTGGCTTTCTCAAGAGTTGTTCACCAATAGCAATGTAATGCATGGAATCTTGGTTTCCTTACGATATTAACTGAACCAATCTGAATTTGCACCTGTCACATTCAGGGAGACTCAAAATAAAAGGGGGAGCACTTGACTATTTCATTACACTTTAAGATATCATTATGCCTAAATATTTACATATTGGACTTCCCTGGTGGCTCAGTGGTAAAGAACCTGCATGCCAGTATAGGAGACCCAAGAGATGTAGGTTCAATCCCTGGGTCGGAAAGATCCCCTGGAGGAGGGCATGGCAACCCACTCCAGTATTCCTGCCTGGAGAATCCTGTGGACGGAGGAACCTGGCTGGCTGCAGTCCATAGCGTTGCAAAGCGCTATGGTCCATAGCGACACGACTGAAGCCATTGAACACAGCACCAACATTTACATATTACATTACAAATTGTTATACTACAAAGCACTTTCCATTTGGGCTTCCTAGGTGGCGCTAGTGGTAAAGAATCTGCCTGCATTACAAGAGACAAGAGTTTGATCTCTGGGTTAGGAAGATTTCCTGAGGAAGAAAATGGAAATCCACTCCAATATTCTTGCCTGGGAAATTCCATGGACAGAGGAGCCTGGCGGGCTACAGTCCATGGGGCCACAAAGAGTCAGACATGACTGAGCACATGAGCACTTTCCTTCTATTTTTCCATTACATTAAGGATTGTTGAAATTACGTGTATAGGTTAGTTATAGACACTTCCTTCTAGACCAACAAGAAATCAATAAATAAATTTATCAAAAAAGAATGTGAGGTCAGATAGGAATGAATGAAAAGATTGTTTTAGGATGATCCAAAAGTGACTGGAAGCAGGATTTTGAGAGAAGGGGGCTGAAGACGGTGAGTGTAGGTGGACGCAAAGAAATATTTTTGTGACCATTTTAAGAACCTAGCTTTATTCCCAGGTTAGTGAATCCTAAAAAACATGGGTCTCACCAACTAGATAAGAGGACTTGTTGGTAGTACTTATCAACTAATATTTATGGAGATGCTTATTAAATACTTAACATTTGTGGATTGCTGGCTTGTGCGAGAGGCATTATTCCAAGTACTTTACATGTAGGAACTCTTATCCTTTTACCAATCCCCAGAGGCAAAAATCATTATTGTCCTTACAGTGCAGACAGAAAACTGAAGCATAGAGAAGGTAAGAAACTTGCCCAAGGACAGTGGGCTATTAAGAGGCCAAGAAGGGATTCGCACACACGCAGCCAGATTCAGTCTGCTCTTGCCACTCCCCAGCAGCAGATGCACAATCAGGTCAAAGCAATTACTTCCTCTGAAAACCATTTTCGAGAACCATTAATCCACAGAAATCATATATCACCCACAAAACATAATTTGGTTCTACTTACATTTATTAATTTCACATCCCCAGAATGGTGCTTTATAAACCCTTCTGGCAGCACAACCAGTGAATTCTAAAAGCCCTCCCTTGAAGGTCAGAAGAGTAGCCTTAAACAGCCAGGACAATTAATACTTGGTCCTTCCACATAGCCCGAGGTGGTCACTATCATTCCAGAGGCCCAGACCTCAGGTTGGTGGTACACCCACATCTGAGTTGCCCCGAGCCCCAGACCTATGGCTGTGGTATGAAGTTTGCCACAGTAAAATTTCTAGTTAGCCTAAAAATGGTTGTGGATGGTTTGAGGAGCTGACCCTGAGTGGGCACATCAGATAAAAGGTAACAGAAGAAAGGTAAAGAAGACCCTCAGAGGATGATATGGTTGGATGGCATCACCGACTCAACAGACATGAATGTGAGTAAACTCTGGGAGATAGTGAAAGACAGGGCAGCCTGGCATGCTGCAGTCCATGGGGTTGCCTAGAGTCGGACACAACTTAGCGGCTGAACAACAACAAAAAGAACCCTCAAGAGAGAAAGTGCCAGCGAGTGATGACAACCTGAGCTTTTGACTCTCCGAGGGCTCTCAATTCCCATCTGTTACTGAGTTCCCAATTAAAAGGCTAAAACAACAAAAAAGACTAAAAGAAAAAACTATTTCCCACCTGCAGCAAATTCACTTAACGTGTCCTTATATGTAAATATTATGGTAAATAAGAAATTATAAGAATTATGTTAGTGGATCAAATAATAATAATAAAATGGTAAACAAGTTCTCTTTTCACTAGACCCAGGTTTTAGGCTTTCTTAAATAGTTCCTTTCTTATGTTCTTGCATTATAAAAGATAGGCTTAAAATATAGTATTGCAGCTCAAGCTTATTACAAAAGGTGGTGCGTGGTAACTAAGATATGGATCTTCGCCTTTCCAGCTGTGTATGTAGCTCAGACATTCTTGGAGCTTCCAATCCTTTATCTAAAGAAGATACGTCAGTATTTGCCCCACAGATGCTTACAGAGGGTTAAAAGAGTAAGCAGATAATGTGCTTGACACGGCAACTAACAAATAATACGTAAAGAATTAGTGTTACTACATGTTATTATTTGAAGGTAATTTATTTATAATATAACCTTGGGGCATAAATCATGAAGACCCAGTGTATTTATAAAACAAACACAAAACTAGTACTAATCCTGTTGATCTGTACTCAACCTCTAACTTTAGATAATACTTAAGCATAAATAGTCTTTCTTTTCATCAGAATGTCTCTAAAAAGAACAATATATGTTGCTGTGACAGTTTTATGTCCATCTGAAAAGCTGAACATCTCATTCAATTTTCCTCTCCAAATCGATTCATTGATATCTTGAGTAATACAGAAATAATGCCTTACATAATACCTTTATAGATTACAACACATATTCTTCTATAAAGCATTTTCATGACAATTCTGTGAAGAAAGAATGGTCAGTAAAATTGTTTCCTTCTTACAAGTCCAAAAATGAGGCACAAATGGGCTACATACTTTTCCCAGGGTCACATTACTATAGGTCATAACTGGGTGCATTTCTTCTCATATGAAGACCACAGGACTCCTGACTTGAAGGCTGAAGGTTAGAATTCTTCTGATCTCTTAGGCTAAGATTCTTACCAGTATTTATGAGCATCTTATGAAGATTCAGAAATGAATGAGGCAAGATAGTCCTTCAAAAGACTCTCTCAGCTAATGTGGCTAAATTACCTACTTTTGTCTATTTAGGGGTAAGTTGACCCTTCCATAAGCTACACATTTTCTTCTGAAACGACCATCAACACTGGGATTGTACTGCTGCTATGATTCTCTGCATACTAAGTCGCTTCAGCTGTGTCTGACTCTTTGCCACCCTGTGGACTGTAGCCTGCCAGGTTCCCCTGTCCATGGGATTCTCCGGGCAAGAATACTGGAGTGGGTTGCCATGCCCTTCTCCAGGTGATCTTCCTGACCCAGGGATGGAACCCACATCTCTTGGGTCTCCTGCATTAGCAGGCGGGTTCTTCACCACTAACACCACCTATGACTATGAAAGTGAAGTCGCTCAGTCGTGTCTGACTCTTTGTGACCCCATGGACTGTAGCCTACAAGGTTCCTCCATCCATGGAATTTTCCAGGCAAGAATACTGGGGTGGGTTGCCATTTCCTTCTCCAGGGGATCTTCCCCACCCAGGGATTGAACCCGGGTCTCCTGCATTGCACAGATGTTTTTACCATCTGAGCCACGAGGGAAGCATTATGACTCTATGGTATTAAATGCCTTAGAAGAAAAGAGAAAGTTCCATATTTTACCGTTAGATGGAGGTAACAGAAGTTAAAAAAAAAAAAAGTCCCCAAAGTGTGAGTCACAGGATTTGAATGGGATTTACCATAAAATAAGAGTCTGTGCATCTCTTCCAGACAGAAGCACACCCAACCCATCATCAAAGAGTAAAGCATATTCCCAAATGATCCTATTCATTCAGTTAATTATACTTCTGCCAAGATATGTATCCTTCCTAATCACAACTTCAACTACAAATGAAGGAGTCTAAGATTCTGTTTAGGGAAATAAATGTATTTCACTTTGTTTGTAGCTTGCAGCAACTCTTATTTTGGATCTTTATCAATATATATTTCAATGGGATCTGTCAGACTGGAAGACATTAAATGTCCATTAAAATGTATCAGTCCTAATACACTGTATTATTAATTATTATGATTACAATAAGTTCAATAAACTAGCCATTAGAGCGTCGTCTTCCCATGAATAATGTGTTATATAACATACACTTTATGAAGCTGTGTGCCTTAAAGCTAATGTATCACTTTAGTGGGTTTTCATTTCCTAATGTTGATGATATCTTACAAGTCAAAAATCAGTTTCCAGTTCAGAAGTTCCATGAAAATGAGCAAGCCATGAGCACTGCAAATCTACTAACATTGTTTTCCTTTTATAACATTTGCAATTTTGTTGTTGTTGTTCAATATCTACCTCTCCCACCAGAAGGAGACTAGGGAAGAGATTCAACATACTATATCCTCCAACACCAAAATCTGTGTGTGTGTGTGTATCTCTGTCTCTGCATATATACACAGGAACAAATGAATCAAAATTATAGAACAGTTCTCCTTTACTTATTTAGTTTACTCACAAAGCAAGGCAAGTGTATAAGTTTTGGGCTTTCACCACTTAAGCAGCTAAATCCTAGAAACTGATTTCACTCTGCACTCTTCTTAATCTAGCTCTTGTAATCTCCAAATAGTGTAGCCCCTGATGGCTTAAAATAAAGGGTTTTGCCATTCCCGTAAGAAGATTTTTCCATCTATTTTGAAGCAAGTTATGTTTTGGGGCCCACTGTAGTCCATGGGGTCGCAAAGAGTTGGACATGACTAAGTGACTGAATTGACTAACTGAAGTTTTGGGGGGAGTGGGTTCTTATCAGGATATCAGATTCACTGCTATCATTTCTGTTACAAACACAGTGGATCAGGAAGAAATGACATGGGGAATATTACACTCACTGCTTGGGTGATGTGTTTGCTGAGGAAAAAGCAAAGAAATGTGGTAGAGTTTATTTTAGATGACAGTATACTGAGTCATGGAACGTGTCTACACACAGCGAGGAATAAACTATTGATTAATAGTTGCAGGCTGGGCAAACAGGATAAACAAATCCATGAAGTACAAGCAGAGTTTACTGAGTTTTTATTATGTAATGCAAAGGAACCCAGTTTTGTTGTTTAAAGTTGTTCATGCTTTTACAAGTTATTCAGATGCAACACCACTCTCCTATGTATAGCACAGAAATAAGTAAATGGGGACTTGCTGGAAAGATCTGAAGGGCAAAAGTGAGGATCTCTCGTATCACCTCTTCTTTTATGGTCTGTTGAAATCAGAATTAATCATCAGAATCATACACATTGTTGCAAGTGGTCTATGCAAGCTTGCTCCTCGTGTGTCCCAGTGTCTGGCACAAGATAACGAGCTCTCCGAGTGAAGTAAATCAATATACCTACATGATGGCAGGAGACACACAAGTCAAGCCCCAGAAATGTAAAGTTCACCAAGTCAGTCCAAGTTTAAAAGGTCAGGGTCATTGAACCAAAGAGCAGAGGGATTAATCAGCTCCCTGAGCTCATCGGTCTCAAGCACAATCTCAAAGATGTCAAGGACTTGCCAAACGTTTACTGGAAAATGGACATGTTGTCCCTTTCACACTGGCCTGATGCCAAAATCGCAAAGTATAACTCCATGCACAGCACCAGAGCAAGAAGCACCTTTGGGTCAATGAGTTTGGTCTAGCTTCTTTCAAAGAAAAAGCGAGTCCCCGAAAGCTCAACACGCTGACCCTCACACCCTCGTGCTACCAGCCTGCACTGACCCTCCCTACCTTGCCAGTGGCCAGGTGTGAAGCACTTCACAGTATGTATCCCAGACACCTCGACAAGCCTGCATCTTAGGTTTCGAGATATGCCAAATGGAAGGAAGAGTTATGTAGTTTACAACTAACAGGCTATAATAAGCAGCAAATATTTTTTTTCCCATTTTCAAGGAAATGAAGCAAGGCGATGCTATTGCTTTCTCAAAATCTCCATTTGATTCTGTCTGTGATTAGTTCATTTAGAGATTTATGGCTCACAGGCAGAATGATCAAGTTTATGGATAGGTCAGACTCAGGAAGTGATCACTGCATTCACATCATGAAATTCTGACTGGTCTGCAATGGAGTCTAAAATTCTTATCCATAGAATTATTATTAGGGGTTGAAGTACATACAATTTTTTTTTTTAAAAAGGTATACTTGAAAGAGAAAAGTATAGCTGAATGAACTAATTTCTCATCTTAGCTAGCTCTGGAGAGCAGAGAAAGGTCTGAGAACTAGGGTTCAAGGCAGAAAGTAAGAAAGAGAAGAAAACATGGATATTCTCTTACTTTAAAATGAATCAGGTTCCCCTGGTGGCTCAGTGGTAAAGAAACCACCTGTCAGTGCAGGAGACATGGGTTTGATCCCTGATCCAGGAGGATCCCACATGCTGCGGAGCAACTAAGTCACCACAACTACTGAGCCTGTGCTCTAGAGTCTGGCAACCGCAACTACCGAGCCCATGTGTTGCAACCACTGAAGCCCAGCTGCCCTAGAGCCTGTTGCCTGCAACAAGAGAAGCCACCATAACGAGAAGTCCGTGTATTGCAACTAGAGCGTAGCCCTCGCTCACCACATCCAGAGAAAAGACCGCACAGCAACAAAGACCCAAAATAAATAAATAAATAAAATTATAAAGCGAATCTGTCCATCAGATTCTCCAGTCTAGAATACTGGAGTGAGTCTCCATTTTCTTTTCCAGGAGATCTTCCGAACCCAGGGATCAAATCCGCATCTCTTATGTCTCCTGCACCAGCAGGTGGGTTCTTTACCACTGGTACCATGGGCTTTATCATAACCAATCAATAAATATTTATCAAAAATTGATAATAATTGACATTCATTGTTTTTGTCTGCCCAACATCTTTCTTCCTTTGGGGATCTGTTCTCCTCTCACCAGATGGATCTGGTGAACTACCAATCACAGTTCCTTCCTCTTTCTATCCCTTGGCTGTTACAGGCTGAAATGTATCCTCTGAAAATTCATGTTAAAGCCCTAGCTCTCAATATCTCAGAATGTGACTGTGTTTGGAGAAAAAAATCTTTAAAGAGATGATAAAATTAGATGAGGTCATTAGGGTAAAAGCAGGAAAAGTGAAAGTGAAAGTTGCTCAGTCATGTCCGACTCTTTGTGATCCCATGGACTATACAGTCCATGGAATTCTCTAGGCCAGAACACTGGAGTGGGTAGCCTTTCCCTTCTCCAGGGGGTCTTCCCAACCCAGGGACTGAACCCAGGTCTCCTGCATTGCAGGCAGATTATTTACTAACTGAGCTATCAGGGAAGCCCCAAAGCAGGTAAAGGAGAGAGCCACAGCCTCGTGTTAGGACAGTAAAGGGAGCTTGGGCAGAGAGTTATGCTGGGAGATAATGGGAAACCAGGGAGAAATGTTGTTCGGAGCCTTGAATGCCACCCAGAGGAGTTTGGAGGAGAGAAAATGAAAGTGAAAGTGAAGTCATTCAGTCGTGTCCGACTCTTTGTGACCCCAAGGACTGTAGCCTACCAGGCTCCTCCATCCATGGGATTTTCCAGGCAAGAGTACTGGAGTGGGTTGTCATTTCTTCTCCAGGGGATCTTTCCAACTCAGGGATCGAACCTGGGTATCCTGCATTGTAAGCAGATGCTTTACCATCTGAGCCACCAGGGAGAAGTGGCTAAGAAAGCAGACTCCAGACTCATGCGGACTATGTGCAGATATCATTTGTTAGATGTGTGACACTGAAAATTTTACTTAACTTCTCTACACTCGAGTAAAATAGGAATAATAATGATGACTGCCTCACAGAGACATTGTGAGTACTAAAGAATTAATATATATGTGTATATATGTAAGTACATATTTTTATAATAAAATATATTATTAACATATATTTTACATAGATCTTGCATACATAGGTAAATGATATAATAATCTAAGATATATATAACATATATCAGGGTTACTCTTATTACTTTTATTCTTAACAATATGGTATGAATATTTTTCTATGCCAATAGATGTATATCTGCCATCATTTTTAATGTCTTCACAGTTTCCCACTGAAAAATACGCCATGATTTATTCATGCTTGAATCGAATAGTAGTCTAGTATGTAAAAATTGTTCATGAACAGGGAAGGTAGGGAAAATTATGTAGTTTCACTAAATTTAAATTTTCTTCTTTCTTTTTGCTTATCTGTATTTTCTATTCTTTTCATAACAAATGTATCTCATGAGCACAATAACAGCATAAAAAAAGGGAAAGGGAACAGGAATTTAAAAAGGCATGTCTGATCATTTTTCAAATTTGATTTCTATTTTCCTTCTCATGGTGGCCAAAAATGTTAACAGGACACAGGAAAGAGAAGAACATTTCTACAAACTTCCATGCTTGAAAATAGAATCACGCTTGATAAATAGAATCCACCCCCACTGACCCCTGTTCATGCTCTCTATCCTAAAGTTCCTTATCAAGAGCCGTGGTTCCCAGCCCAAAGTCTTCAGAGGATTTTTATGGGTCAGACAGGTGGCAGGCAGTGGCCTCTGGGGGCCACAAGGAGGAAAAAAAGAAAGGGCAAAGAAGAGGATAAAGAGGGAAGGACCCTACCCTTTTTCCATCAAACCAAAGTCATTTCTTCCTACATTACATAGGGTTTCTGGGGGTGTGTGTGTGTGGAGGTTTTAAGTGGTTCTTTTTTAAAGACAAAAATAATCCACCTCACACCCATGCAACCAAGATCAATGCTCTCTCTTTCTGATTTAGGTTTTCTGGCTACAGCTCAGACATCTTCCCTTTCTTTCACAGGATCCACAGAGGAAAAATGCTGAAGCACAATGTCAGCAAGAAGTACTGGATTTATTTCCTCTGTCCTGAATGCAGAACCATTAAGATGAAGAAAACTGCCCAGAAAGCTGATCTATAAGAAGCCCTAAAACATTACTGGATAAGAGAAGAGAGACCCTTCTTACCACTGTCTCTCTACTTTGTCCTTAGCCTCCTCTCTAAAGAAATGGTGAACATATATTTAAAGATTTGGGGGTTGAAATGGTACAAAAATACAAGCCTGTCCATAAAAAGCCTATATCCATCCCCAGCCTGCATGCATGAGGAGAACCAACAATGTGATAAAGTGTTAAGCATATTCTTTTTAGACAGGAATAAGGTGACCAGTCTCTGGGCTGCAATGATAATCACCCAGAAGTGGATACCAGTCATGTAATTTATTGGTATCTTTATGCTTTGTGTGTGTAATATGATAACAGTCCTCTAGTTCTTTCATGGATACAAATACCTTATTACTCAAAATGGGTAATTATATCTTGGAAGAAGGAGACAGTATTTTCCACTTCTCCTGCTGGTACTCTGCCTCATAGAGCCAACTCAATACTGAATTTGTGCAGTGAGTAAAGGGATAAATCCATCCAAGCATCACCAAAGCCCTCTAATAATCACCAGGGTCCCCTTCTACCACTCTGAAGAGCTATTTACTCAGTCGTGTATGACTCTTTGTGACTCCACGGACTGTAGCCCATCAGGCTCCTCTGTCCATGGAATCTTCCAGGCAAGAATACTAGAGTGGGTAGCCATTCCCTTCTATAGGGGATCTTTTCAACCCAGAGATGGAACCCAGGTCTCCCGCACTGCAGACAGATTCTTTACCATCTGAGCCACCAGGGAAGCCCTTCCACCACTCTAACACACTCCATCAGTATCCTCTCCAGTCTTCTATTTAAAAATATTAGAGGAACTATTATATACCAGGAATTATGCCCATACACTTGAACTTGAGAACAGGGTGTCTTAGTCCTTGTAGGGAGACAAACATATACAAATACAACTAAGACACTGTGACTAGGCTACTCTGGAAGCTTTCACAAGTACAATAGAAACAAAGAGGAAAGAAAATGTACCTGTCTCAGCAAATCAGGTAGACTTCTACTCAAGAAGACAGTCCTGAGTAAAAAGAACTTAGATTTTCAATATAAAATATATTTATTTCATATTTGCTTCATTTGCAAAACAAAATGCTCAACTGGGAAGGAATGTGTCATTTTCTTATCACTTAACTCTTCTGAGACAAGCCGCTGAATGACAGATGTAAGCTCCCAGCATCTAACTTGTTTAGCCCAACTGATGGCTTGCTAAAACCACAGGAGTTAGAAACCACACCCAAACCATCAGCACTTTCTTCCAGCTTTTCTTTTGAAATAAAATATATCATGATCATGCAAGAGAAGGTCTTCTCTACTCTGCTGAATTGAACATAGCATTAAGAACCACAATGTGCTTCCATCAGCCTTAGAATGTATGGAAATTCCTCTGATATTTTCCTATATTATGAGTGTTAGGGCTAGTATTCAAAAATTTTTAATGTGTTTTCACAAGTATCCTAGAGGGAAATTTGGATAGAATGCCTCCGGGACACCAGCTACTTCTATTGGTGGTGGTGGCTGAGCTAACAATTGCAGGAGTAGTATGATTTTTTTTTCCATTTTAGCAAGTGAGGAAGACATGGAAAGAACAGAGAACTTGCGTGTTTTCTTCAGTGTTTACTGTGTGGGAGCAGAGAAGACAGATTGTAAAATTTTACTGAATTGGTGGCTTAAGAGTTGATGTTTAAGGAAAAATATATTTAAGGAAAAATATATACAGCTGTAAGGAAATACTCCAAGTGGCAAACTCAGTGGTCCAGGCTTGGTAGGAGAGAAATTATGACTGAATGCAGCAGAGGGACTTGGAGAAAGTAGCAGAATTAAGAGTAACAAAAGTGACTTCTGAGGTTCCAGGCTCAGAGATATCGAAGGAGGGAAAAAGCCAGAAAGCCAGTGATTATAAAGGGGTGAATTAAAGTCTCAAAGATGGATATAGTTGTCTGTGATGCAAATTACTAATCAGCCAGGCTGCCCAAATGGGAGGCTGAAGATGAAAAGAAATGAAGGTCATGGATTTGATGAGATCAAAGAACGGTGATGATGAATGGGTCCTTGGTGTGGGCATCAAAACTGACAAGAATGACGGCAGGTCTGAAGTCTCCAGAAAGAGTCAACCCACGTGATGATTTTCTTATTGAATATGCTGAATGATCAGGATGTTAACAGATGAGAGGAAGGAGGGGTAGCAAAGAGATGCCAACAGTTCTTCCCAACACTGGAGAATAAGGTTTTAGTAGAACACCCAGCTTCAACTGTCCTTAGGGATTAGGAAAGAAAGTAACCATTTCAGGAGGTGAATGGAAGCTGGAGTTACCAAGTGTGTAGAGAAATGCAAATATGCTAAGAGGAAGGAGCTTAGAGAAGTGTGAGGACACAAACATGGGAGCAGAAGGACCAGGCTGCCGGATGGGTCTGGATGTCAGTGGTAACTGGATTCTACAGGTCTGAGAAACACGGGGGAACGTTATGTGTCCAACATTGCCACTCTGTCAAGGCATTTCTTGGCAATGTCACATGGTACTGCCTTGCACCTTCCTATGTTTTCAACTCCTCTTCTCTTCTTAAAGTCCAAATGACTTACATTAATGAGTCTATAAATTTGATGACAAGCTGAATATTGAAAACGCGCGGGTCATTTGATCTTGAAAGCTTCTGAATTGTTATGAACTTCTTATGTCACGTACTAGGCTCTCATAAACACTTGGATGTGTGACTTCTGGTCTCAATAAAATCTATCCCTGGCTCAAGTCAGAGCATAAGAGCTAGTTACCTGGGCCTTGCTGTTTAGTCCCTAGACAGACTGCAGTGAGCAGGCCAAATAAATTTGTCTTATTTCTGAAAGAAATGGGGGAAAGATCACTCTGGCTAGTGTTTATAATGAACTGGATTATTCAGAAGCAAGAAAAGAAATGGGAAGGGTATGAGAGCACGTTGACTTGGACAAGACTGGTCATGGTAGAGATGGAGGAAAGTAGACGGATTCAGTAAGCTTTGGGAGTGAACGGCTTGCTGCTAAACTGAATAGGAATTTGAATGCACTTCCAGAAATTCTACCAATTAGAAATTCATTGGGTTTGCAAACTTCTTTTCTAAAAATGCAAATACATGTAAGAGGCTTATGACTGGGGTGAGGGTATAATTTAGTTTGAATTAGTTCCATCAGCTTACTTTATTCTATCACCTAGCTGAAGTCAGTCATACTAAAGAGGTAAGGGTTTTACTTGGGGAAAGAATGTTTTGCACAAAGAATATAATCGTGTGTGGGACAGAAGTGGAAAGGCAGAAGCATGAAGGCACATTCAGAGAACACATAGAGGGAGTCCAGCATTTTAGAGCATGGAGAAGAAGCTAACTCTGGTGTTCTCTCAAAGTCTGCCTGATTGCCTCATAGAGCTGTGTCCCCAATTTTCTTTAATACTGGGAACCTCATTACTCACATTCTTGTTTGAAGGAAAACATTACTGTAGAGGAAAGGAAAAAATGAAATCAATAAAAATTCTCAAATGGTATTCAGTTCAGTTCAGTTCAATTGCTCAGTTGTGCCTGACTCTTTGCAACCCCATGAATCGCAGCACACCAGGCCTCCCTGTCCATCACCAACTCCTGGAGTTCACTCAAACTCATGTCCATCGAGTCAGTGATGCCATCCAGCCATCTCATCCTCTGTTGTCCCCTTCTCCTCCTGCCTCCAATCCCTCCCAGCATCAGAGTCTTTTCCAATGAGTCAACTCTTCGCATGAGGTGGCCAAAGTACTGGAGTTTCAGCTTTAGCATCATTCCTTCCAAAGAAATCGCAGGGCTGATCTCTTTCAGAATGGACTGGTTGGATCTCCTTGCAGTCCATAAGCATTGATAATTTCCATGTTGCTTCATTTAAATTCAAGCTAGTCTACTTGATTCCCTGAAAATATTTCACTGGTATCATACAATAAACAGAAATTTTTAGACCTAAAATTTTTAAAACAATCACCAATTCCATGTAAGATAAATAACTAATACTGATTGATATTTTAAAATAAGTTCAATTATGTTATTAAAAGATATATTTTATATTCGGTAGTAAATATCTATATTTTTTAAAAGTCCAGGCTTGTTGACATACAACAAAAGAGTTAAACTCTGTTTATCATTTTCCTTTTCTTTTTTTATATATTCACATGTTACTGAAAAGATGAGGCCAGAGATCTTAAAATGTTCAAAACTTTGAGTACAAGTTTGGGTACATTTCAAATTTCACATGAAAGCTAGTACTCAGAACTGAGATAAAACTGGAAAAAATGAGCAATAGCCAAAACTTTGGCACACTACTAACCAAGGCTTCTTGAATGGCATAAAAGAGAACAAAAACAATTGACAACTCAAATAAAACAGTTTCCCTGGTGTTTTGTTTTGTACTTATATTTCAAATATAGAAAAGAAATCTTTTTATCAAAAAAATAAAACTTAATAAAAAGCAATTTCCCAGATGGGGTGCAGTGGTAAAGAATCCACCTGTCAATGTAGGAGATGCAGGAGACATGGGTTCGATCCCTGGGTTGGGAAGATTCCTTAGAGTGGGAAATGGCAGCCCACTCCATCATTCTTGTCTGGAAAATTCTATGGACAGAAGAGTCTGGAAGTGTATGCTCCATGGGGTCACAAAGAGTCAGACACAACTGAGCACGCATGCACACACGTGCAATAAACAGCAACAAAAGTCACTAGTAAAAAACTGGGGCCAATGAAAAATTATGAAGCATTTGTCTTCAAACACAAACACGTTAAATGGCAAGATAAAAATGAACCTTTGGGCTAGCCAGTAAAAATTCCATGGATTTGTGCCTTTCCACGTGAGTCACAAGTCTAACAGCAGGTACACTCTATGCAGCTGGGACACGGAAGAGACCGTGTGAGTCTTACAGGCTGTCTTTAAACTCTCCCCTACATCTGGCTCAGATTCTGTCCTGCCACACTTGCGAGGTCCCATTCAGATTCATGGGGATGATCATCCCTGCCTTCGTAGCATCCGTGTTGGTACCTACTGCTCAAGATAAAGCCTGGCACAGCATGTCTGTATGGGAAAAAGGCACAGAGGAATTACGGAATCTCTGAGTTATTAATAATTGCCAATGTCTTATTTTTATCGATTAAAAAAAAAAAGCCTGAAGTGCAAACCAGGCTTCAAATCTTGTTCCAAATTATACATTGATTAAGCTTCAGAACTCAAACCTGTCAGGTATTCTTTTCTGAAATCGTTATGAGATACTTCATGTATTTTTCACATTTTTGCATCATTTGCAAACAGAGGCACTAAGAATCTGTTCTGAACTATCTTTTCAAAGATATTTATGCAGCAGATAGCCTTGAAAGATACAGATGGTGTCTCTCTCCAGATCAAAGAGAAGGTTTTGCCCAGTATAACAAAAATAATGGGTCTTTCTGGGGCAAAGGGTAGGCACACTCACGGACCTTATGAACATTCAAACTCTCTAAGCTAGGAGCTCTGCTCTTGAAATGCAAACCACTTAGTATACAAGTGTCACCACCTAGACCTCTTCACTTGCCCTGTGGGAGCTGGGATGCACTGCAAATGCTGATAATCTGTCTGCCTCTCTTGCTATAAATAATAAAGTCATTTGTCTCTGACCCAGGAGTCTCCTGTCTTCTGCCAGCTCCCATGAAACTGGCAGGCAGACTTGTGAACTTGGAAGAAGGTGAATTCTGACTCTTCACAGGTTCGGCAGAAGCATAAAATTGTAGTGATAATCCATCACATGAAGAGAAAAAATATTGAAAGTCCTGTTGTTGGACTTTTTACATCTAGGATGACCCAGTTACCATTTTGGAGCACGATGTGTCACTATATTAATAGTATGTATATAAACACGTATTAGTTGTCAAATAAAATTACATACACATAATTCCATGCACTATATAGTCCATGGAGTCACAACTGAGCAACTTTCACTTTCATACCTGTATACTTAATTTTTTAAATTAAATCTGTGAAATGGGTCTCACTATCCTCACTTTATAGCTTAAAAAAAAAATAACAACAACGCAAATTTAACTCACACACCTTATAGGTGGCAGAGGTAAAAATCTTTGGTTTCAAAATCTGTGTTTTGTCTGTCTCAAAATGGCATAGATCACTTTAGTTTTAAATAAAATGACTAAAGTATATAGCATTATGTTTAGTTTTACCATCTTTTTAATAGTACCTACTTTTAAAAATATTTTTAGGTACAGGCATGATGCTATCTGATCTGTATCCAATATTAAATATTCAGTATTCACAACAAATAATGTGTTTTTTAATCTTATTAATATTAATGTTATATTGTATACTATATATTCATAGCCATTGTCTCCAACATAAGCTATTGTTTATAAAGCTTATACCAAAAAACAGTGCTGTAGACCTATTCCTTTAAAGCTACACATCTAAGAAAATTATCTTCAGCTATAGAAAGATAACATTATAGGAGAAATAATTCCATTAAAAAGGCTGTATATTCCATGAAATTACCTTGTTAGTCACAGAGATACATAGAAAATTACAAACTAGGCAGAGTGAGGAAAGGACTATATACGTCTAGAACTTATAGATGATTTTGAGAATAAGAAATGTTTAAAGCAGCAAGTAGACTAAAATTTTTTAATCTTACGGAAGCAAAATGTAAACTTAGGTAAGAGTTGTTTGGGGAATTTTTTTGAAACTGGTAATTCATATCTGGCTACAAACAGGCTTTCATTAATATGCTTCTATTCTGCTAACTCCAGTGCTTATCAGTCATTTTGAAATGCAAACAGAAACAAAGAAAAACATACTTTAAAAGTACGTAGGTTCTGTTCAAAATGTAAACAAACGTTTTAAAAATTGACTTAATTAAAGGATTTCTAGATACATATTAATAATGTACTGATGGGAATAATCAGTTTACTTGCGTCTCACAAAAACATTGTTTTATAAAATAATATTCACTAAAGTTTACATAAACAAAACAAAGAGATCATGGAGTCAGTTACAAGTGTCATATAAAATGATTCCTGCATAACCAAGTTTATATATCGATTATTTATTTTAAACAAGTACCTTAAATTGAAAGGTTAATTGCTAATTTATGACTATTTCAATCTTTGGTAAATGACAAGAGAAGATGGTAGTCTTTATAGTGGGACATATCAACGTGGTTCATTTGCTGTAGAAGCAGAAACCCCATGGAAAAGCTGATACCAGTTTTCTGATTCAACTCAGATACAAATTAATTTTAAAAACATAATTAAAACTATGTGGATTTAAATATTAATGATATATTGTAATACTTTCTAGGGACAAACATTAAGTGTGTTTTAAACTAGAAACCTGAGGAACTCTTTCATTGATGAGTTTTCAAGTAGGCTACATCAGTGAAGACTCATATGCAATCTGATGTTTTCTTTCCACTCTGGGACTCTACGAGGAGGCGCGATGGTAATTTTTGTCCCAAATTTCTAAAGTTGTTGAGACAAATTGAGAGACCTCCAGGAAGCAGAAAGAAATTTGTTAAGACTGGAATCACTTAAAGAAATATATTTTTTAAAAACCTCAGAGTTTGTATAATTAAGAAGTACTGTAATAATTGCTTTTAAAATGAAGCAACAACTATTTTGAAAACAAATACACAGGAAGAAAAAGAATATTCATCTAGAAATTTAGAAGGCAAAACTAAGGGAAAGAATTTCAACGTTGTGTGCTATTCCTTATTACCAAAGTCTTTCTCTTTGGCAAAACCTTGTGAATTCTAGAAGATTTGTGAAGGTGGCATTGATGAAGACAGGAGCTTAGTATGCTGATCTGAGGGCTCCTTAGTTGTGTCTGCTGAGGAAGCCTATATATCTCACAGATTTATGCATAAGGAAGCAAATGAAAGATTACCTGGAAATCTTTTAATGATTTGACATAATCCTTCCTTTCTGCAAAGCTGATGCTGTATTTCTGGTAACATGTTTACCTGAAAGGAAAGGAAAAAGTTCTGATGAGTTAAGCATTCATAAACACTAAGGCAAAGAATACACAAACAGCCCACAGGGTACAGGTATGAAGTATTGTCTACACCATCCACTCCCTATCTTCAAAACTCTGAAAGTCAACATTCAAATGCAAATTAATAGAGTAGTTTATTTGATAATAAAAGACAAAAATTGCCCTTAGGAATTTTCAAAATATTTGGGAACATTTTTTAAAACACAGACATACTTCAATGTCATGATATTGAGTCACAGACATCTAGTGCTAATGCTTGACCTGTTAGCATTTATAGTTTTCACTCATGCTAAGTGGCTTAGTTGTGTCTGACTCTTTGCAACCTCATGGACTGTAGCCCTCCAGGCTCCTCTTTCCAAGGGATTCTCCAGACAAGTATACTGGAGTAGGTTGCTATGCCCTCCTACAGGGGAATCTTCCCACCCCAGGGATCAAACCCACATCTCTTATGTCTCCTGCATTAGTAGATGGGTTGCTTACCACTAGCACTACCTAGGGAGAAGGCAATGGCGACCCACTCCAGTACTCTTACCTGGAAAATCCCATGGACGGAGGAGCCTGGTAGGTGCAGTCCATGGGGTCGCAGAGTCAGACACGACTGAGCGACTTCACTTTCACTTTTCACTTTCATGCATTGGAAAAGGAAATGGCAACCCACTCCAGCGTTCTTGCCTGGAGAATCCCAGGGACGGGGAGCCTGGTGGGCTGCCGTCAATGGGGTCGCACAGAGTCGGACACGACTGAAGCCACTTAGCAGCAGCAGCAGCCCTACCTAGGAAGACCTTTTCGTTTCATGCTACGTCTGTGCTCGGTTGTGTCCTACTCTTTGTGACCCCATGAACTGGTGGCTCCTCGTCCCTGGGATTTCCCAGGCAAGAATACTGGAACTGGTTGCCATTTTCTTCTCCAAGGGATCTTCCTGACCCACAGGATGGAACCCATGTCTCCTGTACTGCTGGCAAATTCTTTACCATTGCACCACTTTTCACATCATACTGAAGGGTATTTATTGCTTCAAGTATAAAATCCAGTCACCACAGAACTCTATTTTAACAGAAACTTGCTCTTGGGAAGCTTTATAAATGTAGTCATAAATTCAAACACATATTTTAATTTATAAAGAAAAAATACAAACAATTCTTCTCTTTGGAATTTACAGATTAACTAGCTATTCTCAACTGAATCCCCCAAAGAACATCAAATATGGTAACACTTCATTAAAACCAATAGAAAGATTTACTATAAATTAGCTTGAAAATCAGATTCATTTTTGACCAAATATTGATTACTTTCAAATTAATTCAGTCCATCCTAAAAATGCACTGTATTAAGAGTTTCTTTCAGGCCTGCTGACCTGACTGGATAGAAAGAATTCAGTTGCAGCTGGAGAAAAGAGAAAGAATCAAAAACATGAGTTTTAGTCCCACTTCTGGTGGGTAACACAGTGAGAACCTTGAGCATATCACCTTACTTCTCTTTTTCAATTTCTGCATTTGAAAAATAGAGCCTTGGGTCTCTAAATACCACTTCTGCTCTAAGCTTTGATCAATTCAACAATTCAACCACAAGTTGTAGTTTTTTTTGTTTGTTTGTTTTTGTTTTTGTTTTTCTAATTTCTTATGTAAGCATTAAGTTCCTTTATGTTTTCTTTCTTTTTTTTTTTTTTCAGGTGTTTGGAGATCACTAGCTTTTATTTTTTTATTTTTTTTTTCTCTGAAAAATTTCACAATATAATGTTGATAGTTTACCATGAAGAAATTAAGAAAAGAGAATAGTTTCTAATGTTTATCCATGTATTGACTGTTCATAGTGCTCTTTACTCCTTCCTGTATTTCCAAGTTTTGTTTTGATATTATCATCATTCATAAAGGACTTTATCATTTTTTATAGCTCGTGCATGCTTCCTTAGCTTTCATTTCTCTGAAGGTGTTTTCACCCCCATTTCAAAAGATACTTTCAATGAATATCTATTACAGAATTGACAGCTTTAATTTTTCAGCACTTTATTTTTTTTTTATTTGATAAATTAACGCCTTTTATTGCCATACCTCATTTTACTGTGCTTTGCTTTAGTGAACTTTATAGATACATGTTCTTTTTTTTTTTTTCCTTGTTAATTTTCTGTTTAGTTGATCTATCCATAAGTGTGAGTGGGGTATTAAAGTCTCCCACTATTATTGTGTTATTGTTAATTTCTCCTTTCATACTTGTTAGGATTTGTCTTACATACTGCGGTGCTCCCATGTTGGGTGGATATATATTTATAATTGTTATATCTTCTTCTTGGATTGATCCTTTGATCATTATGTAGTGACCTTCTTTGTCTCTTTTCACAGCCTTTGTTTTAAAGTCTAATTTATCTGATACGAGTATTGTGACTCCTGCTTTTTTTGGTCCCAATTTGCATGGAAAATCTTTTTCCAGCCCTTCACTTTCAGTCTGTATGTGTCCCCTGTTTTGAGGTGGGTCTCTTGTAGACAACATATGTAGGGGTCTTGTTTTTGTATCCATTCAGCCAGTCTTTGTCTTTTGGTTGGGGCATTCGACCCATTTACGTTTAAGGTAATTACTAATAAGTATGATCCCGTTGCCATTTACTTTATTGTTTTGGGTTCGAGTTTATACACCATTTTTGTGTTTCCTGTCTAGAGAATATCCTTTAGTATTTGTTGGAGAGCTGGTTTGGTGGTGCAGAATTCTCTCAGCTTTTGCTTGTCTGAAAAGCTTTTGATTTCTCCTTCATACTTGAATGAGATCCTTGCTGGGTACAATAATCTGGGCTGTAGGTTATTTTCTTTCATCATTTTAAGTATGTCTTGCCATTCCCTCCTGGCTTGAAGAGTTTCTATTGAAAGATCAGCTGTTATCCTTATGGGAATTCCCTTGTGTGTTATTTGTTGTTTTTCCCTTGCTGCTTTTAATATTTGTTCTTTGTGTTTGATCTTTGTTAATTTGATTAATATGTGTCTTGGGGTGTTTCTCCTTGGGTTTATCCTGTTTGGGACTCTCTGGGTTTCTTGGACTTGGGTGATTATTTCCTTCCCCATTTTAGGGAAGTTTTCCACTATTATCTCCTCAAGTATTTTCTCATGGTCTTTCTTTTTGTCTTCTTCTTCTGGAACCCCTATGATTCGAATGTTGTAGCGTTTAATATTGTCCTGGAGGTCTCTGAGATTGTCCTCATTTCTTTTAATTCGTTTTTCTTTTATCCTCTCTGATTCATTTATTTCTACCATTCTATCTTCTAATTCACTAATCCTATCTTCTGCCTCTGTTATTCTACTATTTGTTGCCTCCAGAGTGTTTTTAATTTCATTTATTGCATTATTCATTATATATTGACTCTTTTTTATTTCTTCTAGGTCCTTGTTAAACCTTTCTTGCATCTTCTCAATCCTTGTCTCCAGGCTATTTATCTGTGATTCCATTTTAATTTCAAGATTTTGGATCAATTTCACTATCATTATTTGGAATTCTTTATCAGGTAGATTCCCTATCTCTTCCTCTTTTGTTGGGTTTGGTGGGCATTTATCCTGTTCCTTTATCTGCTGGGTATTCCTCTGTCTCTTCATCTTGTTTAAATTGCTGAGTTTGGGAGTCCTTTCTGTATTCTGGCAGTTTGTGGAGTTCTCTTTATTGTGGCGTTTCCTCGCTGTGTGTAGGTATGTAGAGGTGGCTTGTCAAGGTTTCCTGGTTAGGGAAGCTTGTGTTGGTGTTCTGGTGGGTGGAGCTATATTTCTTCTCTTTGTTCAGTCGCGCTATGGGGAGGGAGGGAGGGATGCTGCAAACAAATGACACTGGCGTGTGCTCGCAGTGCCTCAGCCACACTGGGTCTGCCCCCGCTCACGGCGCGTGTAGCCTCCCTGCCCACACTGCTCAGGCTCTAGGTTGTTCCGCCGGGAACAATCCGAGGCTGGGCCTGGGTTGCATGCACCTCCCAGGTCCAAGCTGCTCAGGTTCAGGCACTCAGGTAGTCCTCAGAGGCGCAGACTCAGTTGGGGCTGCGTTTTGTGCTCTTCCCAGGTCCGAGCAGCTCAGGTGATGAGGTGTTTGGCGAGCGTCAATGCTGCGACTTATCGCCTCCCCGCCACTTGGTTATCTGGGTGTAAAACTGGCGCACCTTCTCAGGCAGATGTTGACCGTCCAGACCCCCAATAAGTTTTAGTTAGCAAAGAAGCCAGTTTTATAGATAATGTCTCTCTGGGGCTGCGATTGCCCCCTTCCGGCTCTGGCTGCCTGTCACCGGAGGGGGAAGGTTTGCAGCCGGCTACCTCTGTTTAGTCCTTTGTTCCGTGCGCGGGCCTGGCGGTGTCTTAGGTTAAGGCTGGCTTTTAGCATGGTAGATATCCCACAGTCTGGTTTGCTAGCCCAAATTATTTCACTCAGATAGTGCTCAGGGTATTCAGGCCAGATTCTTACTCTCAGCGATGCAGCCCGCGCCGCGCCTCCCTGCCCAGCCCCCGCTTGCTAATGGCGGATGCAGGCGTCTGCGCTGCTTCTCCGCTGGAGGAGTTACCGTAGGGCTCGCAATCTGCGAGTTTTAATTGTTTACTTATTTTTTCTCCCTGTTATGTTGTCCTCTGTGCTTCCAAAGCTCGGCACGGATTCGGCAGTGAGAAGGTTTCCTGGTATTTGGAAACCTCTCTCTTTTTAAGACTCCCTTCCCGGGACGGAACTCCGTCCCTCCCTCTTTTGTCTCTTTTATTGTCTTTAATATTTTTTCCTACCTCCTTTCGAGGAGTTGGGTTGCTTTTCTGGGTGCCTGATGTCCTCTGCTGGCATTCAGAAGTTGTTTTGTGGAATTTACTCGACGTTTAAATGCTCTTTTGATGAATTTGTGGGGGAGAAAGTGTTTTCCCCGTCCTACTCCTCCGCCATCTTGGCGCCTTCCCCACAAGTTGTAGTTTTAAAAAAAGGATTCATTTAAAGTTCTTTGAAACAGTTCATCGATTAAAAGTTTTCTAATCCTTGCAATGTTGTTAACTCTATCCGTTTATTCAGCAAACTGTAAACTTCAGCTCAGGTCAGGCATAAATTTTTTAATGCTCTGTTTTTTTTTTTTTCCCAAGGATTGAGTATTTTTTATTCCTCTATAACTTTTAATGCAGAAAATCTCTTCTATAAAAAACAAATTAACTTCTCCTAATAAAACCATTTCTAATATAGTCTCATTTTAATCTCTGAGTGTACATAAAAATAATGTATTTAACTCATGTATATGTAAACTTTACTATTCAAGTTAATCTGTGCAAAAGACAGATCTTTCCAGGTGGTGCTAGTGGTAAAGAACCCTCCTGCTAATGCAGGAGACATGAGACGAAGGTTCAGTCCCTGGGTTGGGAAGATTTCCTGGAGGAGGAAATGGCACACACTCCAGTATTCTTGCCTGGAGAATCTCATGGACAGCAAGCTTGCCGGGCTACATTCCATAGGGTCGCAAAGAGTCAGACACAACTGAAGCAACTTAGTATGTGTATGCAAAAGATAAATAACTATTATGATTCAATCCAGTTACTGAATCTCTACATTTGCAAGGTTCTGTGTTATGAATGATATTTTACTTTATTTTTAATTCTTTTAAAATTTTTTTCCCATTTGGGTTATTACAGAATACTGAGCAGAGTTCCCTGTGCTATACAGTAGGTCCTTGGTTATCTGTTTAAAACATAGATGTATATACATGGGGTTTCCCAGGTGGTAGTAGTGGTAAAGAGCCCGCCTGCCAATGCAGGAGACATAAGAGACGTGGGTTCAATCCCTGGGTTGGGAAGATCCCCTGGAGATGGAAATGACAACCGACTCCAGTATTCCTGCCAAGAGAATCCCATGGACAGAGGAGCCCGGAGGGCTACAGTCCATGGGGATGCAAAGAGTTGGACACAACTGAAGTGATTTAGCATGCATGTACGTGTCAGTCCCCCAAACTCCCAGCCTACCCCTCCCCTCCCCATCCTTCCTCTCCGGTCACCATAATTCAATCTCTGTCTGTGAATTTGTTTCTGTTTTGTAGATGAGTTCATTTGTATTTAAAAAAAAATTTTTTTTTTGCATATAAGTGATATCATATAATACTTGTCTTTGTCTGACTGCTTCACTTAGTATGATCATCTCCAGGTCCACCATCCATATTGCTGCAAATAGCATTATTTCAATATTTTTAATGGCCAACTAATATTCCACTGTATGTGTGTACCACATCTATACTGTACTAAAGCCCAGGCTGCAGCAGAACCCATTCTTGGGAATATAGGAATTGAGACAAGTGGATAGTATACTTTAGATTTTAGGATGTCTACATTTCTCAGATTCAAAAGTGATCACTTTTAGAGTCTAAATGTAGGAAAAGAAGGGCCTTCATAAAACCCTAAAGTTTTCAATTCAGAATTCCTAAGAGAGGCTGGAGGGAGGGGACAGACCATTGCAAAGGTCTGGGGAGTCCGCAATAGAGGTTTAGTGGTTTTATGCTGTAATTTTTACCATAAAAACACATTTCTAAATTCGATTGTGAAACGATTTAAAAGCCCATATACTTGAACCATTTTCCTCTATTTAAGGGGAAAAAAAAAAATCACTCAGTTGCTACTGACTAAATAGAATCTGTAATGAAAGAAGGGCCAAGAAAGAGAAGCAGCATTAGCTAAGTAGCAGGAAAGGCTGTGTACAGGTCCTTTTTAAAACCTCCACCCACTTCTTGAAGGGCTCAGAGAAAATATGCTACTGTTGCAGATGCTTACAACATCCTTATTATACCATCCTGATTTCTACAAAGTGAAAGAAAGTAAGTGAAGTCACTCAGTTGTGTCCAACTCTTTGCGACCCCATGGACTGTAGCCTACCAGGCTCCTCCGTCCATGGGATTTTCCAGGCAAGAGTACTAGAGTGGGTTGCCATTTCCTTCTCCAGAGGATCTTCCCAACTCAGGGATCAAACCTGGGTCTCCCGCATTGTAGTCAGATGCTTTACCATGTGAGCCACCAGGGAAGTCGACTTCTACAGAAGGAAAGGAATTGCAGAGCCCTGGTAAAACGAACTACGGGAACGGAACTAATGGGCTAGAAGAATGTGTGTGGATGCTGCAAAGATGGAGTACAGCTTACACAGATTTCAGAAACAAAGGGTAGTCGCTGTGTCTTATCAGAGAGATGGTCCTGCCAATGCAGGAGATGCAGGAGACCTGGGTTTGATCCCTGGGTAGGGAAGATCCCCTGGAGAAGGAAATGCCAACCCACTCTAGTATTCTTGCCTGGAGAATCTCATGGACAGAGGAGCTTGGTGGGCTACAATCTATGCAGTGGCAAAGAGTTGGACACAACTGAGTGACTGAGAATGAGCACGGGATGACTTTTCACATGAGATCTTGTGTCAGGATGATGAACTGACTGAGGGCCAACCAAACACTTGCTTCAGAAAGCCAGAGCCAAGCCAAAGGAAGCAATTGCTCTCACTTTTGCATCCCCCACCCAATGACATGCTTCCCCTGCTCTTTGTTCCAAAGCACATCTTTGGAATTAACAGAGTCGAAGCAGATGACATGACCCAGGCAACACGTGACACTAGAAGTATCATCTCTGCTCTACGCTGGAACCGAGCGTCAAACTAAGCAGTTAAACTAAATAAACACAAAGAAGTAAACACACACGATGCTACGGGTCTAAACAGCTGTGGTAAATCAACTTTATTACACATATTTTAACTTTGTATTAGTTAAACCTAATACATCATAAAATATACAAGATTTGCTTCATTACCAAGTGGGACACAATCAGAGAAGTTTTCATTGGGATTAGCTGACTTGTATACAATGAGCTTCTCTGGCTTAATACTGCACTAATTATTTTCAATGGAATTTGTTTTGGGCTGGGCAATTTTAAGGGCAAGGCAACACCGAAGAGAAGGTACAGAGATTCCCCATATGCCCATCCCCCCACCCACACACAGCCTCCCCCATCATCAACATCTCCCCCAGAGAGAGAGGTTACAACTGATGAACCTACATGGACACATCATTACCAACCAAAGAGGCACTTCTAATACATGCTGATCTTGTACTGGGTTTGAATGCTTTATGTATACATGTGTATATGTGTGCGTGTGCATTTTATAGAGACTGCTGTTTTTCCTGGCACAAAAGCTTCTGTATCTTTGAAAGGATTTGAATATATATGAAATAAATGATATAATAACATTTGAGCCACAGAATATTTCTGAGATCAAACTGAGAGAAAGGAAATGTGCATTTAAAAATATTTCAATCCCAATGTACCTTCTACAAACCTAATCTGTGGTAATCTGTTATTTAAATTGTTTCCATTACATACTGTCAGAAGCAAAAGAAAAAAAATCATTCTTATTTTGAGATATATTTCATTAATAAGAGCAACAGTAGAATATTAATTATAAACATTCAGAAAAGGTTTATTATCAACAACAAAAAAAACTAAAGCCACAGTAATACCATTAACTCATAAGGAAAGCAGACATTTGAATTTGGGCTATTTACATAAAGTGTAAAAAAGCACCCAGGGAAAATTTTGCCTCTGGTTTCTCATGAACATTGAGAGTGAAACACATGTCACGTTGTATCTTAGGAAACTGTTCTTTTTCTTCATTAGATCTGCATAGATGTTCACATCTTTTATTTTATCAAAAATCAGACCTTCTCTGAAAGCTGTTTGGTATATCCATAAGGAAGATAATTAATGGCAAGAAGGGAACTAGCTAATCAAAGAAAAAAAGTCTTATTATCATCCACGTCTCTCACATGCAATTATCACTCCATCATATTTACCTGAAAATGACCTAACAAGCTTTAAAATAAGAGACTTTGCAGTAGTTCTCAGTGCTCCAAGGACGAAACACAGTGTCCCAGATTCAAGGACGGCTAGCTCTACAAACATTCAGAGTTAGAAATGAGTCTCTCTGCTCTTAAAACCCTACAACACGCCAGAGGTGACAGAGCCCCACTGACTTAGTGTCATCCCAAAGAGTGGACCTCATTTCACTTTTAGCATCACATGACCCACCAATACAGTTTTAAGTTCCTTTTAGTCTCTTCCTGGCTAGAGAAACTCCTGGTCATTCATCACCTATAACAGATCTTAAGATCATTTTCATTAAGCACTTAAATTCTAAAGCTCTGAAGTGGTGAGTAATTCTAACATGAGCCAGTGACCTTCATTGTAAGGTCACTGACAATCCTAACATATACCATACAAATCTGAAGCAACTTCTTTTTTGATTATTTATGTTTACATAAACAAGTCATGATTCACAAAACTTCAGATTATTCATGCTCCAAAGTGGCAGTTATCTAACATGGATCATTTAGAATTTATGTATTCTTTAAGAATATTGATTAGACTAGGGTTTAAATACAGTGGCTAACTGTTTATTTAGAAAGGTTCTATAGTGATATGGTTAAGAACACAGAATTTAAAGTAAGACTGCCAGAGTTTGAATCCTAGGTGCTTCATTTATTAGTAAGGAAGATTTAAGCAGTTTTCTCAACCTCTCTGTGCTTTGGTCTCTTCATATATAAAGAATGGATACAAACAAATACAGTAAGCACTTAGAATGGTACCAGTAGGAGGCTGCGGAAGAGACTGCAAGGTAGGAGTAGAGAGAGGGTGAATACTTCCTTATCTTTTTGGCTTCCCTCTGTAGGGCTATGATTTGGTGATGGTTACATTCTTTGACATATATAGCCCCTTCCCACTGATCTTTCTTTCTTGTCTCTGGCTCTTACTAGGTTCTGCTATATCATTTCTTCTACATACCCTTCTTCAGATCAAGGGTGGTAAAATCTTATAATGTAGCTGGTCGCTGAGTGCCTCTAAATCTTTTTGTTTCTCTTTTCCTGCCAAAAGCTCTGTAAATAGCTCTTTCATTAGTTTTTCTTCAGTTAAATTCTTGAGTATGGCATTTACTTCCTGCTGCGGGCTGACTGATGTACACAGCAAATGTTGTCAACTTTATCCTGTAGCTAAAATGGGAAGCTGTGCAAGATTTTAATGACAGGAGTAATCAGCTTAAGTCAGCAATTTGTATTTTTCACTCTGGTAACTGTGAGCAGTATGGATTTCAGGGGCAAAACATTCTTGCTTTGGAAAAATCAGTGAAGAGATTTTGGCAATTGTCCTGGTTACACAGGGTGACTGATCAGAATACAGGTAGTAAGTATGGAAAGTAGGTATGATATTTGAGAACTATTTAGAAGTTAAATTCCTTAGTATTCGTGATTGACAGAATGCAGATGACATAGGAGAAAAAGCGCTCAAAGGTGAAGGCTAATTTCTGTCTTAGGAAGTGACAGAGTGGTTAACCACACTTATGACCAGCAGGGCAGTTTTGCAGAGCTTCTAAATGCCAGCACAGAAGTGAATTTACCAGAGACGACAGTGAATCCATTTACTCTTCATTGAATCTGAGGTGTTTGTGCGATACTAAAGTGGAGCTGTTCAGAGAGTAGTTATTCAGGAAATCCTGAAGCCTGGGAAACTGCTTGGAACTTCAGATGTAGATTTGGGAGTCATCGATTACAAATGATAGTTGAAACTTTAGAGGTGGTGTTGGGGAACAGAGGCATTTGAAGAATGGACAGAGGAAAGGTGGCTCTGAAGAACGCAGAAAGGACAGCCAAAGATGCAAAGATGTACAAGAAAAAGCAAAAGAATGTGCTCCTCCAAGGGAGGGGTCAGAAGGAGGAAGGAGTGATCACCACTGTCAATTGCAGAAACACCGAGTGATCGGGGAGCTCCTATAGTTCTCTTTACTACTGAAAAACATCTATTGGGTTGGACATTTTTCTCATAGGTTTGTTAAAGGGACCATAAAGATGTAAATTCTCCAGCACAGTGACTAGCACATTGTAAGCCTTTTGTTAGTTTTTCTAAAGTATTTATAAAAGTTTATACACAGTAGTAAATATTGGATGTCAACTTTAAAAGTTAATTTAAAAACTATAAATTTTGTTGTAATTCAACTTAAATTTGAAAACATCAAAACAAGGAATTAGTAAATAAAATCTTTATTCTTGGATAAACAAGTGACCAGGGTAAGCAAAAATCCATAGGCTATTTATTTCTTTGGAGAAAGAAATGGCAACCCACTCCAGTACTCTTGCCTGGAAAATTCCATGGACTGAGGAGCTTGATGGTCTATTTCTTAGGCCAAATCTTGCATCCTACTGGGTAAAATTGGATATTGATTGGCAGGAGTTGAAGTTGAAGGCATGCATGTGTCCTAAGTCACTTCAGCTGTATCTGACTCTTTGTGACCCCATGGACTATAGCCCATCAGGCTCCATTGTCTATGGGAGTTTCCAGACAAGAATACTGGAGTGAGTTGTCATGCTGTTCTCCAGGGAATGTCCCTGACCCAGGGATCAAACCCATGTCTCTTATATCTCCTGCATTGTCAGGCAGTACTACTAGTACCACCTGGGAAGCCCCAAAATGGTGAACGTTTTATGGTGAAGTGTAGAAGGAATGGCCATTGAAATTTTTTCAAAGATGCAATGGCTCCAATTTTTCAAGACATTTTTTTCGAACATTATGGACCAGGAAATACTGGTGTTAAAAAACCATAGGTCTATTTACAATAGCCAGAACATGGAAACAACCTAAATGTCCATCAACAGAGCAATGGATAAAGATGTGGTACATATATACAATGGAATATTACTCAGCCATTACAAAGGAACAAAATTGTGTCGTTTGTAGAGACATGGATGGACCTACGGGCTGCCATACACACTGGACTAAATCAGAAAGAGAAAAACAAATATTGGATATTAACGCACATACATGGAATCTAGCAATATTGTATAGATGAACATATTTGCCAAGCAGAAATAGAGACACAGATGTGGAGAACAAAAGTATGGATACCAAGGGGGAAAGGGAGAATGGGATGAGTTGGGAGTGACATAAATACACGACTGTGTATAAAATAGATAGCTACTAAACAGCACAGGGAACTCTATGAATGCTCTGGGTGACCTAAATGGGAAGGGAATCAAAAAAAGAAGGGATATATATATATATGTATATCTGACTCACTTTGCTATACAGCAGAAATTTTAATACAACATTGTAAAGCAATTATACTGTGATAAATAATAAAAAGGAAAAACATTAAATTTAAAATAAGTAAATATGGTCATAGGAAACTCAAAAAAATACCTATAGGTCTGATAAGATTTGTTCACTTTTTGAAAAAGAATGTTTACCTTTTGATGTAAATTTAACTGGCACATGTCTTCCTTTGATATGCAGGGTTTTCCACCAGGTGTCTTAGAAGACAGGCAAATAAGCAGATCCCAAGAGTCCAAATCACCTAATAGCAAAAGAGTATGGAAAAACAAACACTTTATCAGATTTGTAAAGGCACCATTTACGTCTTCAGATTAAAGAATGTAAACACAAGTAACAATGATTCTGAATATACTCAAAAGACAATATTCAAAGTAACTAAAATTCAACTTTTCTAATTAAGCAGAGCTTACATTTTCATATTGTATCTTAGGGAAAATCCAATGATCTGAAGTTATATCAAGAAATTCCTCTAAAAGACAAAATTAGAATGTTTCAAGTCACTAATTTTATAAATTTATAAAGTCTCAATTGGAAATTGGAAAGAAAGAAGCTTATAAAGTATTTTTAAGACATGAAGGAGTTGTAAATCAAATAACAAGAAGCCAAAACACTGAATATTTTGTTCTGGGCCTCTGTATTACCATTAATTTTCATACGTCTTAAAAAATTTTTTTAAAGATTGTTTTCTACTTTTTTATAATTTTATGTATTTGTTTATTTTATTTTTGGCTGTGCTGGGTCTTCACTGCTGTGTGAGCTTTTCTCTAGTTGCAGCAAGTGGGGGCTACTCTCTAGTCGTAGTGTGCTGGCTTCTCATTGCTGTGACTTCTCTTGTCGGGCACAGGCTCTGGGGCATGTGGGCTTCAGTAGTTGCAGCACATGGGCTCAGCAGTCGTGGCTTCCAGGCTCTAGAGCACAGGCTCGGTAGTTGTGGTTTATGAGCTTAGTTGCTCTGCAGTATGAGGAATCTTCCCAGAGCCGGGATTGAACCTATGTCTCCTGCACTGGAAGCAGATAGATTCTTTACCACTGAGTCATCAGGGAAGCCCCCAAAAATACTTTGATGATTTTTTTTACAAAGAAAAAGTTGGGCTAAGTAGGAAATAAAATTCGATGAAAAATTTAAGACAGGTTTTTTTCAAAGACAAATGTATGTTCTAGTTACAGTCAGCAAAGCTGACTTTAAAATACAGAGTATAACATAGACTAAAGCAAATGATATTTTAGCTATTTCACCAAGAACAAAGTTCTTTGCCAGTAAATCATAGTTACTTGCCAAAATAATCTCTGCAGAATACATTCTTGCATAATGCTTAAACTTTTAAAAATTAACATTTATGTGGCTAGATGGGTTTATTTTCCCTTATTCTTTTTTGATCTATTTACATAAATTTGTGTCAGCATACCCCTGCATATAATTGATGCTTAGAAACATTTTTTATATGAATGAATGAATAAGTAGCTAATGACAGGAGTAGTAAACACATTACTTCAGAGACAATATAGAAATATCTATCTCAAAAAAAAAAACACAAAAAACCCATAAAAAGAACCTTAAGTAATACTCAAAAGAATTGGTACTACTTGGGAAATTTCTCCATTTTAGATGGAAATCCAGTTGAGAAAATGAGGCAATTTCTGTACACATGGCATCTTTTGTTGATCAATCCTAAGATAAATGATCCTTCAAGTAACATTTAGTATTTGTTAGTATTTATGCCAGACCTCACAAGTCACTTCCTGCATTGTTAGTAGCTTCAAAAAGCTAGGAAATATTCAAGGCCATCTTAAAAATGTCCTAGAATTTCTCACTTGATAGCCTAATGCTTTCAAAGAAGAGCCATACAGGGGAAAAAAAGGTTGATGAGGAATAATGATCTATGATGATTAGGAATGAAATTTCATTGTTCACTGCTGCCGCTGCTGCTAAGTCACTTCAGTCGTGTCCGACTCTGTGCGACCCCATTGATGGCAGCCCACCAGGGTCCACCGTCCCTGGGATTCTCCAGGCAAGAATACTGGAGTGGATCGCCATTTCTTTCTCCAGTGAATGAAAGAGAAAAGTGAAAGTGAAGTCGCTCAGTCATGTCTGACTCTTCGCGACCCCATGGACTGCAGCTTACCAGGCTCCTCAGTCCATGGATTTTCCAGGCAAGAGTACTGGAGTGGGGTGCCATTGCCTTCTCCGGTTCACTACTCAAGTCCTTTTCCATTTGACAGGTCCTGTGCGGTCTGAGTTATTTGGTCTATAGTTGCCCTGTTGCTAGATGGGAAACCTCTCTGCCCAACCAAAGGATCCAGACAACTGAACTCAAGTTAACGTCTGAGCTTTCATCCTAGAGCTTTTCTGCTTGCTTGATGCATCTCAAGATGCTGGAGGATAGCACAGTAGTTCAACAGACCAAGGAGAAATGATGCTGGTGATGGGGAGCTGGGAGAAATCTCATCTAGTAATAGCCATCGGGCCTCAGATGTCAAGGGACTCCCCTGTCTCATGCATCCTCACTTTGAAGGAAACTACAAATAGATTCCCGTAGTCAAAACCTAATACTCTATGATGATCCCAATATTTTATTTTAAACGTGCATCTGGCATTTTCAGCCAAAACCATTTAATATGGATTCAACAGGGAAAACACAGAGACTGTTTTCATTTGCTATTACTTCTAGCCCAAGAAACTAAAACACTAGAAGAAACCTGCTGTCATAATACACACAACTAAATATTTTAAAAAGATAAGAATATGCAGAGAGGGGAGAATTTCATATTATGGACTATACTGTTTGGGTGTTAAAATCAGAGTATGTTTTGTATTCCTCTAAGTCTGAAGCATGCCCCTCTTCACTACCCAAGGCATACACACAATTTCTAGAGTTGATAGAAATATATATTTAAGTCATAAATGTTTGAAACTGGAGACTCATTTAAATAATTCAAAGCATTCAATTTACTAAGAACCTCCTCTGAGCCAAACACTACTAGAAATATGAAAGTCAATAGCAAAACAAAAGGGCAGACAGTCTCTGCCCTTAGCAATCTGTAAGGGATCTAAACATCAAAAGGAATTTAGGCTAATTCATGAAGCATCACACAATTTCTTGACATTCATAAGACTACCCCTCATCTCTCAAAAATATTTAATTAGCATTTTAAAATAAAAGTTAATATTTCAAAGCCACTTTATAGTACATCAATTTCCTCCTAAAATGAAGGAAACTATAACTCAAAACTTTAAGTGATCTCTTCATATGGTTCTTGCCTAATTCTTGCCACCATGATCTGAAAAAATGCTGATTGTTTCCACTCAAAATTCCTATTGTTATTTTATTGTTACTCTACCTCTATTTCCTAGTTAAATTTTCTAGTTAAAGTAGACCTGTTCACCTTCTCTTCATTTCTTACTCTCGTCAAGTCTGCTCCTCTCCCTGACTCCTACAGCCCTTTTTTAAAGAAAAGGCATTATTTGTTTCATGAGTGGTGCTATGTATTCAAGCTTGGTTTTAGAAAAATACCCCAAAGCCATGCTGAAATCTAGAAACTGGGCAGAGAGCAAATCACACTTAGTAGTGAAATAAATCACATTCAGAAGTCAGCCTTGGAGCATCTTGGATACAAATCTATGCCCCAACAAGACCAGAAGTATGAGTGTTTAGTGGACAATGCCCACGTGGACAGCAGAGACTGCAGAGGCACAAGGGGAGTACCAGCCACATATGGGGTGTGTTTGGCCTGCACCGTGTTTGTTTTGGTTTTAATTTTAAGCACTTGCCAAAATGCGAGTCTCAGCACAAGTCACATAAAAATCCAGATTTCAGCTTTCACTTGAAAACATAGACGTTTTGGGTTCATATCCCACAAGGCAGCCACTGACAGTTGAGGGCAGCTTCCCATATTTTCTGTGGTTGTCTATAGTAGTCCTGCCTGGTCCCACCTCTGCCTGGGCTTTTTGCCTTTAGTAGTAGCAAATAGTCCTTAGAACTGGCTGGTGTAAAACACTGGTGTGTCAGTTTTCCATGAATCGTTCTTTGAGCAAGTTGATGTTCCAGCTTTTAATGAATTAGGCTTGTTCATTAGTAAATGGGTTTTGTTGAGATGACTGTAGGCAAGTTGCTATTTGCTCAGTTGGTCTTTAAAGGATGTCTGAACATACCCTTTGATTTCCATTTTTGGCTTTTCCACAAGGTTGAGTAAGGTCACTTCAATTCCAAAGACATTTGGTTGTTCATGCTAAAGTTGGCAGGGGCTTAAGTGTGGCCTCTTAGAGTCTTCTTTCTCCGAGAAGCCTGGGGAAAAAAAAAATCAAGACTGCCCCAAAGCCATCTTTTTCCCATATGTCTTTTCAGTTGGATTGTTAAAGTGGGCCAGGTCCCACTCCTAGGTGGACCTGCCTTCATTTCTTTCTTGTTCACACTCTTTTTGGATTCTCTCCACATTCAGTGTGTCTTGGGCTGTTGCCACAGTTATAAGTGGCCCAAGATAGGCTCTTTCTAGACACTGAGGCAAGTATTTTTGGTGTTGGTCTTACTTGATGTGTTTCTTCTGCCCCCCGAATGTTGACATTAGTTTAAGAGCTGAGAAGTCAGATTTGAACTGTTGCTGTATGCAGAAACTAACACAACATTGTAAAGCAACTATACTCTGATAAAAAGTAATTAAAAAAAAAAAAGATTTGGATTGAGGAAAAAACGGGCAAAGCAGGTCCTGGCCAATTTGGATGATGGCTTCTTAGGTTTTCCTGGCACAGGGAAAGATGACTTTTATGTGACTCAGCCTAATCAAACGCCAAGGCCACACCATAAATAAGGAAGAACAGCAATAGTAGTGATAATGAATCAACAGCAAATAGTCCTTGAGTACTTATAGTATACCAGGTACTGTTCCAAGTATTTGCATTAATTAATTTATTCTACACAATACCCTGCTAGGTATATATATTTTTTCTTTTTTCAGCATCAGTCAGTCAGTTCATTCACTCAGTTGTGTCCGACTCTTTGCGACCCCATGAATCGCAGCACACCAGGCCTCCTTATCCATCACCAACTCCCGGAGTTCACTCAAACTCACATCCATCGAGTCGGTGATGCCATCCAGTCATCTCATATCCTCTGTCGTCCCCTTTTCCTCCTGTCCCCAATCCCTCCCAGCATCAGAGTCTTTTCCAATGAGTCAACAATTTGCATGAGGTGGCCAAAGCATAGAAAGGTTAAATAACTTGCCCAAGATCAGCCATCTAGTTCAGGGTGGGAAGAGAATTTGAATATAGCAAGTCTAGCTCCAGAAACCATGTTTGTGATCATTACATCATTATTGTTTCCAAAAAAAAAAAAAAACTGGAAGGCAAGAAAGACATCTAGCTTTTGACGCCTTTTATGTATTAACTTATGCAGAACTTCGAACAACACTGTGGAGTAGAAACTATTATTATATATACTTTACAAAAGGAGGAACAAAGATGAACTATTTAGCTTTGATGTTTTCTCAGTTATTGATATTTTTCATTTGGGATCATGGAGGAAAAAAAAGACTATAACTCAGCTATTCCTAGAACCTCACCCAGCAATAGCACCCTAACACATTATTAGTGATACCAGTGATAACTGAAGTAACAGAAATACTAATGTATAAAAGATCTCTCCCAACTGCGAATGGACTGGGGAACGATAAATATTAACTGGGTTTCCACCTACTTTTGAAAAGAAATCTCTAGAAGTTTCTCAGATTTGTTTTGATGGTTGTAATAATTTCTTTCCCTTTTCTGTCACAAAGAAACCAGAGCAGGGCTAGCTCTGAGATCAGGCTGGCCAAGCCCCTAAGAGAGATCACAGGACATGGTTCTAGGAAAACAGGATGTGGATGTTCATTCTCCATCTCAAAATTACAAAAACATGAAAAATCTACAGGATTCTTTCCCAAAACTATGGAACACTATTGTTCATTATCATGCCTCCACAGCATTGACTCTGGAAGCAATGAAACTCCATAGATAATTTTAGAAGGCGACATCAGGTTCCAGATGTATTCATTCAGACATAATATGGTGGCGCTGATTGAGTTTTTATCCTTCTCTAAGCTGTTCTCTGGAACAACCTAATGTCTCAATATAAAAATAAGAGCTATTTTTGAAGGTTTTTGTTCTCATTTTTGTTTTAATCAAGCATCTGCCCTAAGGAGTGAGGCTGCCTTTAGAATATTTCCAGTTTCTCACAGGCAGGCTGCCATGTAAAGCAAACAATCGTTTCCTGGCTCTCAAATGACCTCCTCATTGATAAAGTCTGCTGGATCAGTAATTCAATCCAGAGAACAACAGAGAGCTCTGAGATAGCATCATTCCTACAGGTGCTGTTTACTCTCAAGGAATGACAAATCTACTCCTGCTTTATTTTTCTCCATAATATCTATCAGCATCCAACATATTATATATTTCTTGTCTATTTGTTTATTGTCTGTCTCTCCCCATTTGAAAGTGAGCTTCTTGAGGGTTGAACTGGGTCTATTTTATTCACTGCTGTATTCTTAGGATCTATAACAGTGGCTGGAAGTTAACAAGTATTTGCTACCTGTTTGCTAAACATGTAAGTGAATGACCAACTGAATGTGATCAGTTGTTAAATCAATAACTAAAATTCATATCCTAGGATATTGAAATATTTTTGTAAAAATTAAAAATGGATGAATAATAAGAAAAATATTAGAGTAGTTTTTAAAAAAGGATATAAAGATACATTTCTTAGTAAGGATGGAGAGAAGTACATAAGAAGAACAAAGGTAGCTATTCATTGCATTTAAAGAATTATAGTATCAATTATGAAAAGTAATAAAAAATTTAAAGTGCTTTACTTATTAGAAACTTTTCTGTGAACACGTACACTATATTGAAGCAGAAAAGACTTATAAAATATGACTTGGAAAATAAACTTGTCTAGGAACTCTTAAGATACATAGCCTTAAAACCAAGTCTCATTTATTCTATTAATACTATCATATTCCTTAAGAATACAAAAGCCTGATGCCCTGAAATCTGTTATTTCCATGTGAAATACTAAAAAAGCTTAATTTTAAAATAATAGATAACATTCCTTCATAATATAACAATGATTTAAAAATACATAATATTCCTTTATTATATAACAATTATTAAATGATATATAATGTTCATTTATATATTATTGTGTATTATATTTATATATTATATGTATTATGTATTCCTCTATAACATAACATGAGGACATTTCATATATTCACTGTTCCAATTTTATACCCTTTTCTTAAGAGTCTTATTCATATTCAGTCGCTCAGGGTGGCTCAGATGGTAAATAAGATTCTTACCACATAAAAGTCTTCCTTTCTCTGTATCCTTCCTTTACCAGAATTAGTAGTTTATATTCATGAATACTTATTAACTTATTGATAATAAATTGGGCTCTATGTTTGATTCTACCACAAGATTGTTTGAGTATGAAACAGCCGTTCCTGAGTCAACTTGTATTAACTAGTTCCCTTAACTGTATTCCTAATATGATGGATCTACAGAACAGTAACACAGCTCTCATAATTCATGGCTTTACTTTAAAGACAACAAACATTCAAGTTGTTGTATCTAACACTGATTATAGTAGACACTTACTAGATGTTTATTGGATTTTATATTTCAATTTTCAGAATTTATTTTAAAAGCAATCATTATATTGAAACTTGAGATTTTCAATGTATTATATAACATGGTCTCAAAATCTAATTAAGTCTGATTTCTTGCCCCAAGAGTCTGGTCATGGATTTTTGCTTGTTATGCCTCTGGCTCCTTATCCTTTAAAGAGTTGATGATGAAAACTTTTGTGTTTCACCAGAGAGAAATTCTAAACCATTCTCTCCCTTGATGTTCTAAATCCACACTAGAGATAAAATTTTCCCATCCTAATGTCTATCCACTTTCTGCCCTAAGAGAGGTTTGGAGATTGTTTCTGAGAAGAGTTTTTTGAGCTCCTGAAATTCTTCTATTCACCTACTCACTAGCTCAAAAAGGCAACATTTTAAACTTTTGCAAAAGTTAAAAGACTCCTGCTCTAAAGAAACTTTTCATTAAGAAGAGCATGAAAAAAAATAGATTTGTTTATTCATATGAAATAAGCCTGAGAAATGTTTACTTTAGAAGGCTTGCTGAAGTTTCCTTCCACAAGTTTTTTTAAGTGATTTTATTTTTATAAAGATATTCATGCCACTTTTGCAGTCTTCTATTGAAGTATAACTGATTAGATGTGTGTGTCTGTGTGTTTAAAGTTTTACTGCTTTAAAGACTATTGTTTGCCTGTGAGAAAAGTCTTATTATTGCATTTTACCAAATTTCTGAAAGTCTGGAATTCTCACCAACTTAGGCAACTTTGAAAGAAATGAACTCTGCAGCAATTTAAAAATCAGACTGTACCTCTCACCCAGGTATCAGTTTCTAATACCATTCTCCAATAAGAAGAAACCAGGGGTCTTTGGAGACATGGCTGATTCAAGGGCCGGAGAAGTTAAGTATACAAGATGAGTCTAGGACACCATAGTTCCAGAAAATGAAAAAAAGCTCAAAACCAAACAAGCAAATAAATAAACAAAAGCAATGATGGAGGTATATTAAAGAGGCATGGGAGCCAGTGGTCAAAACTGGCACAATTTTAGAAAAAAAATAAGTAAAGTAATATTGGATTATAACCCAAAGTATAAAATAAATATCCACTAGTCCATATGGATATAAACAAATTATTGAATAAATAAACAAATGAGGAGGAAGAGACAAATCTTTGGCATGGAAAAACACCGAATAATTTCCATAGCTACTACAAACTCAAGGAGGTAGATCACAACTTTCTAGTCCTTCAGCTTGAGTTGTGCACAAGAACACCCTTCCAAAGAGTCTCGTATAGAAAGGGGGAATAAAAAAATAATTTGCAGTGGAAAAAACCTGACAAACACTACCCCAGTTAGGTGATTAAGGTTCATATCGACAGTGAGAAGTAATGTGTATAGTCCATACCATTCCCTTGATACGATAAGAGAGGAATGATGCTTTATCTCTGTGGTCTTACTCCCCCAAACCATAACCCCAGACTAATCAGAAAAACACCCAGGCATATCCCAATTGATGGACATCAAAAACATCTGACTGATTCTTCTCAAAACTGCCAAGGTCATCAAAAAGAAAGAAAGTCTGAGAAACAGTCACAGCCAAGAGAAGCCTAAGGAAACAGAACGACTAAATGCAATATATCTTGGATGGGATTTTGGAACAGAAAAAGGACATTAGGTAAAAAAGTTTAAAAATCTGAATGAAGTATGGACTTTAGCTTTTTGTTTTATTTTGTTTTGTTTTTAAGTCAGAATAAATATATTCTCCAGAGAAAATAAGATGATGACCGTTAAGTATATGTGGCTGTAGCTAGACACATATTAATTATATATCTCATTAAGTATTTTATATGTAGCCCAGGTGGTGCTAGTGGTAAAGAGTATGTCTGCCAGTGCAGGAGATGTAAGAGACACTGGTTCGATCCCTGGATTGGGAAGATCCCCTAGAGGAGGAAATGGCAACCCACTCCAGTACTCTTGCCTGGGAAATCCCATAGACAGAGGAGCCTTGGTGGGCCGCAGTCCATGGGGTCACAAAGAGTCAAGCACGACTGAGCACAAATTTTATACTAAAAATGTTGTATTACAAAACCAATCTGCACTACAATGCAGAAAGTGAAAAATAAGTACTCTCTCCAAGATGGATTCTCTGATAATAATTCAAATGGTATTTAAAATACAAAGGGCTGAGAAACATATCAAGTTCAAGGTTTGAGACCCTCCTCAATACATGTTGGAGAAGGAAATGGCAACCCACTCCAGTATTTTTGCTTGGAGAATCCCATGGATGGAGGAGCTTGGTGGGCTACAGTCCACGGGTCACAAAGAGTAGGACACGACTGAGCGACTTCACTTTCAATACATGCAGCTCCCCAAATTTTTAGTCTTTCTTTTCACTTGTTACCATTTTTCTCTAAACCCAAACTCCTTGGTTGCTTTTATTTACATTCATTGCTTTAGCTATATAGCTTCCCTGCCACTGATTCTCAAATTTACATTTCTCAACTTTTCTTATGTTTCAGATTTCCAGTTACTTCCTACAACAGATGCCCTGCTGAATGCATCAGAACCTATAATCTGCCAAAAAAACCTGTCAGTCCTTCCACTTTTGTTACCATCAAAGGTGTAGCCACCTTCTCTCCCTCAAGCTGGAAAGCATTACGTCATCTTCAACTTGGACTAGTCTCCCATTCCACTTGCCATCGATTTCCAATTCCCATTCAGTCTAATTAGAATTTCTTAAATATTCTCTGACTTTTTCAAATCCTATCACAGTCTCTAAGATTTCACATCTCTGCAAAGCCTCCTAATTACTGGCCCTGCTTCTAATTCTTTTCCCTTCACTAATCCATCTTCCTTCCCTAGGGCCATGATTATCCTCTGAAAACAGAGGATCTTATCGCCAGCACAAAAGAGATCAAATTCTTTAGCAAGGCAAGGGAGATCCTTCACACCAGCTCCCACCTAGTCCTCTCGCCCTTTCCCTCAAAGCAGCACCCCAACCCCCACTTCCTCTTAGCCACTTGGACCCTTATTGGTGTCTGAGACTCCATACACTTGTAGACCTGTGTGCCCTTGCCTAGAGCTCATTCTGGTGAATGCTCTTGCCTCCAAAATCTGCTTGAGAAATCATTGTCACATACCTAGTATTCCACTTGTGACATCTTGATCCCCACATTCAGGATGCGTCATTTCCTTTACTATTCTCTCAGAACGTTTTATTTCTTTTATTCATACTACTTCTATTGTATCTTGGTTTAGTCGCTAAATCATGCCCTACTCTTTGTGACCCCATGGACTGTAGCCCACCAGGCTCTTCTGTTCAAGGGATTCTCCAGGCAAGAATACTGGAGTGGGTTGCCATTTCCTCCTCCAGAGGATCTTCCCAATCCAGGAATAGAACCCAAGTCTACTGCATTGCAGGTAGATTGTATCTTACATTACAGTTAAATATGGAGGTCTTTCTACTCAAAAATGGTCTTTGGATCTGTAACATTTTCACATACTGAAAGCCTGTTAGAAATGAAAGATTTTAGTCCTCAATTTGTGTGTGTGTGTGTATGTGTATGTGCGTGCTCGCTAAGTCTCTTCAGTCGTGTCCAACTCTTTGCGATCCCATGGACTGTAGCCCACCAGGCTCCACTGTCCATGGGGTTCTCCAGGCTAGAATACTGGAGTGGGTTGCCATGCCCTCCAGGGGAACTTCCCGGCCTAGAGATGGAACCCGTTTCTCCTGCGGCTTTTGCATTGCAGCCGGATTCTTTACAGCTGAGCCACCAGGGAAGCCCCTGGATCTGTAACATTTTCATATACTGAAAGTGTGTTAGAAATGAAAAATTTCAGTCCTCAAGTTAGACCTCACCAAATCAAATTTGTGAATAACAATGTCCCCAGGTGATCATACACACAAATGAGTCTGAGAAACACATACACACCTGCACCTCTGCCCTGTAGTTCCTAGAAAGGTCTTACCTTCATAATGCTCTCTCTCCAGCCACACCAATTTTAGAGTTTTACATAAATAACCTTGCATTACATAAACCATGTTTAGTGTCAATATTAAGATATTCTGATGCCTGGCTATGATGTCCTGGTCATAATCCTTGTTATGAGAGTGACATTTTAAACTGGGTTCTTTTATTACTTGAGTACTTGACATGAGTTTCTGATAGACACTCCTTACACTGAATTCCACAGTACAGTGCAGGAGGTTTTAGTGTATCATTAGTGAGGTGCCACTTCATTTAACCAAATATTATTCCTTCTTCCTGTTTTATTAGAAGTCATTTTCAATGATTTCTTTCAAATGCAGTGAATAAAACCTAATCATATCTAATTTGACACCGTATAATAATGCACTGGGAACTGTGAGCAATCTGAGAGGGAGGTGGGGGTCACTGATTTAAAATTTTATTCTAAGAATAATTCCACACTAATTCAGCACAGATGAGAACTAAGGCTTGAGAAAATATAGTTCACTAGTATGAGAAACGGAGAAGGCAATGGCACCCCACTCCAGTACTCTTGCCTGGAAAATCCTACAGACGGAGGAGCCTGGTAGGCTGCAGTCCATGGGGTTGCTAAGAGTCGGACACGACTGAGCGACTTCCCTTTCACTTTTCACTTCATGCATTGGAGAAGGAAATGGCAACCCACTCCAGTGTTCTTGCCTGGAGAATCCCAGGGACGGGGGAGCCTGTTGGGCTGCCGTCTCTGGGGTCGCACAGAGTCAGACACGACTGAAGCGACTTAGCAGCAGCAGCAGTATGAGAAAAAGAATCAGTTCTATCAATGGCTTATTACTTAATGACACAAGCATTTTAAGGTTGCACAGCTCTTATTCATAAAGCATTATTTTCAATAATCTTTGAGGATTTACTTAAAACAATCATAATATTTCCATGAGATATTTATGAAGCAAGTCTTATCTTCTATTTTCAAACTAAGCAATAGGTAATCTAATGCGCTTATTCAAGGTCATTCCAAAAAGCAGATGTGAAGAATAAAACTCAGACCTCCTAGAAATAATAATACCAGTACTGGTGGGATATTATGAAAATTTAATGAGTTAATATTGGTAACATGCTTAGAACAGTGCCTAGTACTTGATAAGCTTTACATAAGTATTTGTGGTTAAATGAATAGACAGGTGGGTAGGAGGTAAGATACAGGCAGATAAATTTGAGGTCTCAGTGATAATAAGTCTTGCAGCTTATTATTCAGGGCTTCTGATTAGAGTGATAGAAGAGTCTTTTAGAAAACACAGAAAATAATCTCTCTCAACTCTGTCACTCCTTCATGTTTCATTAACAGGCCTTCATACCATAGGAGGAATGTATGTTAACTCACCAGATACCCACTCATTGCTGGTTTTGATCTAAAGCAAGAGAGGACCTCATCAGTATGAGGCCTCAGTTAAAATTCATACGCATTATCTAGAACTGGGATCTGCAGCTTTCTCTCATTGGCAGTACAAGTGCATTTGCTAAAATATGAGACATCTTTGAGCCCTGAAACTGCCGATGAAGAAAGGTACTTGTCGTGAGTGAGCAGCAATGAGTCCCATGTGGTAGCTGTAACCTGACACGTAGGCCACCCTGTGGGGCCCTAAAATGGGTGCTTCAGGTAAGAAGGGCCTCGGTAAGGGTAGACAGGACTATTGGCTAAAACACATTTCATCCACTTCACGATTTTTGTAAAATTGGCCCTGTTCCCAGGAGCCAAAGGGGTATCAGAAGTGTCTCCTGGGGCTAATAATTGTGTCATCTATGAGATGAAGAACATTTAAGCCAATATGAAACTATGCCAAGTACTTTTAAAGTGTATTGTTCCTATGCATCTGAGAAGCATATTTTTTTCCACATATTTTAATAGAATTCTGAAAAATCAGAATTTTCCTCTATAACATTACTTTTCCACCCCTCCAAAGATTCTTCACACATAATTTCCTATTTTTCTAATTATTTATTACTAAAAAATTGTAATCTCATTTCCCTCATTTTGATTATCCTTATTTGAAGCATCTTCTTTTTCTTTGACATTGTTAATTTTAATCTATTACCTTCTGATGCTTTAACTTCTATCATATAGATTCCCAAGAATAATATTACTGGCTTAAAAATTATAAGTATTTTAACTGTTATAGATGTTCCAGATTGCTTTCCAAAAAAAAAAAAGACTACAATATTTCTCATTTCCACACTCAGTGTATGAAAGCTTTCCTTGGAATATCCACCAGCAGTAGGTGATATTACCAAACTTAAAATTTGCCAGTCCTGTGACTGTAAAGTGATATGCTATACTTTAAATGGTCTTTCTGTAACTTTTTGTGAATTTCATCTTTTCATCTTTATTTTACCATCTGGATGTGAAAATACAAACTGCTTATTCATATCCTTTATATAAAAAAAGATTTGAAAATAAAAAATTAAATTTAAAAATACAGCATTTAAAAATAGAAATTGTTTTAAATTAATATATAAGTAAAACTTCCTTCCCTATTAAAAAATTTAAATGATGTGACATTTTTAACTTCACCAGATTAAAAAATGTGATAACATCTAATACTAAAGATCCATGGAGAAATAGCACTGTCAATGAAAGTTAAAATATGAGTCATAATTTTGTAGAGGAATGTGGCAGGAGGAAGCACAGTTTTGATATTTTGCCCATGTCTACATCCTAGGAATCAGCAAACTGAAATAGACTGGAATGGGTGAATTTAACTCAGATGACCATTATATCTACTACTGCGGGCAGGAATCCCCCAGAAGAAATGGAGTAGCCATCATGGTCAACAAAAGAGTCCGAAATGCAGTACTTGGATGCAATCTCAAAAACGACAGAATGATCTCTGTTCATTTCCAAGGCAAACCATTGAATATCACATCTAATCCAAGTCTATGCCCAACCAGTAACACTGAAGAAGCTGAAGTTGAATGGTTCTATGAAGACATACAAGACCTTTTAGAACTAACACCCCCAAAAAATGTCCTTTTCATTATAGGGGACTGGAATGCAAAAGTAGGAAGTCAAAAAACACCTGAAGTAACAGGCAAATTTGGCCTTGGAATATGGAATGAAGCAGGGCTAAGACTAATAGAGTTTTGCCAAGAAAATGCACTGGTCATAACAAACACCCTCTTCCAACAACACAAGAGAAGACTCTATACATGGACATCACCAGATGGTCAACACTGAAATCAGATTGATTATATTATTTGCAGCCAAAGATGGAGACGCTGTATACAGTCAGCAAAAACAAGAGCAGGAGCTGACTGTGGCTCAGACCATGAACTCCTTATTGCCAAATTCAGACTTAAATTGAAGAAAGTAGGGAAAACCACTAGACTATTCAGATATGACCTAAATCAAGTCCCTTATGATTATACAGTG
>NW_011494661.1:1941737-1942558 GCF_000754665.1 Bison bison bison | reverse complement strand
TACATCTGATAAATAGAGTGCCTGATGAGCTATGGAATGAGGTTCATGACATTGTACAGGAGACAGGGATCAAGACCATCCCCATGGAAAAGAAATGCAAAAAAGCAAAATGGCTGTCTGGGGAGGCCTTACAAATAGCTGTGAAAAGAAGAGAAGCGAAAAGCAAAGGAGAAAAGGAAAGATACAAACATCTGAATACAGAGTTCCAAAGAATAGCAAGAAGAGATAAGAAAGCCTTCTTCAGCTATCAATGCAAATAAATAGAGGAAAACAACAGAATGGGAAAGACTAGAGATCTTGTCAAGAAAATCAGAGATATCAAGGGAACATTTCATGCAAAGATGGCCTCGATAAAGGACAGAAATGGTATGGACCTAACAGAAGCAGAAGATACTAAGAAGAGATGGCGAGAATACACAGAAGAACTGTACAAAAAAAATCTTCACGACCCAGATAATCATGATGATGTAATCACTGACCTAGAGCCATACATCCTGGAATGTGAAGTCAAGTGGGCCTAGAAAGCATCACTACGAACAAAGCTAGTGGAGGTGACAGAATTCCAGTTGAGCTATTCCAAATCCTGAAAGATGATGCTGTGAAAGTGCTGCACTCAATATGCCAGCAAATTTGGAAAACTCAGCAGTGGCCACAGGACTGGAACAGGTCAGTTTTCATTCCAATCCCAAAGAAAGGCAATGCCAAAGAATGCTCAAACTACTGCACAATTGCACTCATCTCACATGCTAGTAAAGTAATGCTTGAAATTCTCCAAGCCAGGCTTCAGCAGTATGTGAACCGTGAACTTCCTGATGTTCAAG
>NW_011494661.1:1940997-1941637 GCF_000754665.1 Bison bison bison | reverse complement strand
AGACATACAAGACCTTTTAGAACTAACACCCCCAAAAAATGTCCTTTTCATTATAGGGGACTGGAATGCAAAAGTAGGAAGTCAAAAAACACCTGAAGTAACAGGCAAATTTGGCCTTGGAATATGGAATGAAGCAGGGCTAAGACTAATAGAGTTTTGCCAAGAAAATGCACTGGTCATAACAAACACCCTCTTCCAACAACACAAGAGAAGACTCTATACATGGACATCACCAGATGGTCAACACTGAAATCAGATTGATTATATTATTTGCAGCCAAAGATGGAGACGCTGTATACAGTCAGCAAAAACAAGAGCAGGAGCTGACTGTGGCTCAGACCATGAACTCCTTATTGCCAAATTCAGACTTAAATTGAAGAAAGTAGGGAAAACCACTAGACTATTCAGATATGACCTAAATCAAGTCCCTTATGATTATACAGTGGAAGTGAGAAATAGAGAAATAGATTTAAGGGCCTACATCTGATAAATAGAGTGCCTGATGAGCTATGGAATGAGGTTCATGACATTGTACAGGAGACAGGGATCAAGACCATCCCCATGGAAAAGAAATGCAAAAAAGCAAAATGGCTGTCTGGGGAGGCCTTACAAATAGCTGTGAAAAGAAGAGAAGCGAAAA
>NW_011494661.1:1933412-1940897 GCF_000754665.1 Bison bison bison | reverse complement strand
ACGCTGGGCTGGAAGAAACACAAGCTGGAATCAAGATTGCCGGGAGAAATATCAATAACCTCAGATATGCAGATGACACCACCCTTATGGCAGAAAGTGAAGAGGAACTAAAAAGCCTCTTGATGAAGGTGAAAGTGGAGAGTGAAAAAGTTGGCTTAAAGCTCAACATTCAGAAACTAAGATCATGGCATCCGGTCCCATCACTTCATGGGAAATAGATGGGGAAACAGTGGAAACAGTGTCAGACTTTATTTTGGGGGGTTCCAAAATGCTGCAGATGGTGACTGCAGCCATGAAATTAAAAGACGCTTACTCCTTGGCAGGAAAGTTATGACCAACCTAGATACCATATTCAAAAGCAGAGTCATTACTTTGCCAACAAAGGTCCGTTTAGTCAAGGCTATGGTTTTTCCTGTGGTCATGTATGGATGTGAGAGTTGGACTGTGAAGAAGGCTAAGCACCGAAGAATTGATGCTTTTGAACTGTGGTGTTGGAGAGTCCTTTGGACTGCAAGGAGATCCAATCAGTCCATTCTAAATGAGATCAGCCCTGGGATTTCTTTGGAAGGAATGATGCTAAAGCTGAAACTCCAGTACTTTGGCCACCTCATGCGAAGAGTTGACTCATTGGAAAAGACTCTGATGCTGGGAGGGATTGGGGGCAAGAGGAGTAGGGGGCAAGAGGAGTAGGGGACGACAGAGGATGAGATGGCTGGATGGCATCACTGACTCGATGGACATGAGTCTGAGTGAAGTCCAGGAGTTGGTGATGGACAGGGAGGCCTGGCGTGCTGCGATTCATGGGGTTGCAAAGAGTCAGACACGACTGAGCAACTGATCTGATCTTATCTGATCTGAATACAATAATTCCAAATTATACCCAAATCTCAAAAAAAAAAAGCAATATAAATAAATATTGTGGTAAAGTTGTATTTTATATTAACAAAGTTAAAAAAATTCTAAATATCTTTCATATACTTTCAAGAAACTAGGATGATATTGTGGTTAAAATCTCACATTTAGAGACAGACAGTCCTTGGGTCAAACCTTAGCTCCATCATTTATGATATGTGCTACTCAATTCTGCAAGTGTGAAACAGAAATAGCTACCTTGTGGACTAGAAGTGAGAAGACAATAAGTTAATGTATATAAGCTGTATAGCACAGTACATTTAATTAGTGATTTACAAAGGCTAACTTAAAAACTAGTGACATTACACTTTGTTACAATTCTTAAAAACTACATTGACATGGAAAGATAATACAGTCTTTATTTTTATCAAAATATTAAAAATGTATCAAGAATTCCCTGGTAGTCCAGTAGTTACAACTCTGTGCTTCTACTGCTGGGAGCCTGGGTTCGATCCCTGGTCAAGGAACTAAGATCCTACAAGCCACATGGTATGGCCAAAAAAAAAAAAATTTTTTTTAAGTATCTGTTAAAACATGTGGAGTAAACTTGCAAAAAAGAGGCAGGAGACAACTGTGTCATCTCTGCAGTGATTTTTGCTTTTACCTTGGTACTCGCAAACGCTTGATTCAATATTCTATCAAAAACATAAAACATCTTGTTAAATGGGAAAACTATTTTCTAAAAATGTGGTTTGAATATGCATCCAAATAAAGCACTATTATTCTCTATGAAAAACAGACATTGAGTCTTTTCAAACACTGTACATCTTTCAGAGCACTCTATGATGCCAATCAACTGCTATATAGAAATGAAAATAAACGTAAAATTAAGCTAGACCTCAGTCATTTTACAATTCCAAATGTCTCTGATATAAAATACTCAATGTGACAAAGTGATAGAATTACGTTCCATAAGACGAGAAACAGTATCAGTCTCAGGGTGCTATAGTCATGCTGTGTACAGTTATGAGTGGGAGATTTCAGACAACACAAAGTCTTCCTGATAAAACTTAATATGCTATTTCTTCAAAAATGAACAAATAACGAACATGAATCCTTGAGCAAACAAGCCAATGGAAGGGCAAACACTCATGATTCCTGATACTGGCCCTCTCGGATGAGCCTTCAGATTACCATGGAATGTGCCTGCCATTTTCACATTCCCAGCATTCCGGCCATGATGCTAGCACCAATTTCCAGCAGAAACTTAATCTGTCTTATACTCCAGCTCTGAACTTGGATTTCCATACCACACTTCCATAGAATAATTTTCTGAGGGCATTATTTATAATAGCAAAACATTAGAAAAATCATAAATATCTAACAATATGGGAAAGATTAAGAACAATAAATAAATATCACATACATCCGGTAATATAATGTTAAGTAGCCTCTGAAATAATATATACCAAGTTTTTATGGAGTGTATTTCTGACATAACAGTATGCTAAAAAAAAATCAAACTAGAAAATTGTATAAAATGTAGAAAAAACTTGTAAAGAAGTATGTCTTTGTTGGCATTTTAGGTAATCTCTCTCATTCTTTATCATTCTTTTTACATTTTTTTTTGCATTGTTATTTTTTATTTTTATTTATTTTTTTTAAATTTTATTTTATTTAACTTTACAATACTGTATTGGTTTTGCGATATATCAAAATGAATCTGCCACAGGTAGTATATCTAATTCAAAAATCTTCATTTTCTGGAAAATGAAAGGAATCTAAGAACTTAATTAAGTAATTTAGTCATGGTTTCACAAAGACGTAGAAACCCAAGCCAAAATTCCTCTTTTCCACAGTACTATCTTGCTTATCCTTCAGTTCAGTTACTCAATCATTTCTGACTCTTTGCGACCCCACAGACTGCAGTACACCAGGCTTCCCTGCCCATCACGAACTCCTGGAGCTTGCACAAACTCATGTCCATTGAGTTGGTGATGACATCCAACAATCTCATCCTCTGTTTTCCCCTTCTCCTCCTGCCTTCAATCTTTCCCAGAATCAGGGTTTTTTCCAAATGAGTCAGTTCTTCGTATCAGGTGGCCAAAGTATTAGTTTCAGCTTCAGCATCAGTCCTTCCAATGAATATTTAGGACTGATTTCCTTTAGGATGGACTGGACTGGTTGGATCTCCTTACAGTCCAAGGGACTCTCAGGAGTCTTCTCCAACACCACAGCTCAAAAGCATCAATTCTTCAGCACTCAGCTTTCTTCACAGTCCAACTCTCATATCCATACATGACCACTGGAAAAACCATAACTTTGACTAGATGGACCTTTGTTGGCAAACTAATGTCTCTGCTTTTTAATAAACTGTCTAGATTGGTCATAGCTTTTCTTCCAGGGAGCAAGCATCTTTCAATTTCATGGCTGTAGTCACCATCTGCAGTGATTTTGGAGCCCCTAAAAATAAAGTCTGTCCTTGTTTTCATTGTTTCCCCATCTATTTGCCATGAAGTGATGGGACAGATACCATGATCTTCATTTTTTGAATGCTGAGTTTTAAGCCAGCTTTTTCACTCTCCTTTTTCACTTTCATCAAGAGGCTCTTTAGTTCCTCATCACTTTCTGCCATAAGGGTGCTGTCATCTGCGTATCTGAGGTTATTGATATTTCCCCTGGTAATCTTGATTCCAGCTTGTACTTCATCCAGCCCCTCATTTCTCATGAGGTACTCTGCATATAAGTTAAATAAGCAGGGTTACAATATACAGCTTTAATGTACTCCTTTCCCAATTTGCAACCAGTCTGTTGTTCCATGTCCGGTTCTAACTGTTGCTCCTTGACCTGCATACAGATTTCTCAGGAGGCAGGTAAGGTGGTCTGCTATTCCCATCTCTTTTAAGAATTTTCCAGTTTGTTGTGATCTACACAGTCAAAGGCTTTGGTGTAATCAGTAAAGCAGAAGTAGATATTTTTTTGGAATTCTCTTAATTTTTCTATTATCCAACGGATGTTGGCAATTTGATCTCTGGTTCCTCTGCCTTTTCTAAAACTGGCTTGAACACGTGGAAGTTCTCAGCTCACGTACTGTTGAAGCTTAGCTTGGAGAATTTTGAGCATTACTTTGCTAGCGTGTGAGATGAGTGTAATTGTGCCGTAGTTTGAGCATTCTTCGGCATTGCCCTTCTTTGCAATAGGAATGAAAACTGACCTTTTCTAGTCCTGTGGCCACTACTGAGTTTTCCAAATTTGCTGGCATATTGAGTATAGCACTTTAACAGCAGCATCTTTTAGAACTGAAATAGCTCAGCTGGAATTCCATCACCTCCACTAGCTTCTTTCATAGTTATGCTTCCTAAGGCCCACTTGACTTCACGTTCCAGGACGTCTGGCCCTAGGTGACAGCTAAGTGCTTCTCTTTGGGTGCATATAATTACCATTTAGAATAAATCATCTGTCCATATTTTTACCTTGATTTCACTATCTTCAAGCAAGCCCATCATGTCCAAAGACAGTGTAAATTCAGCTACTTGTTCCTATTCTTTTAAAACGGTGTCACTGGGCTTGACTGCAAATAATTAAGCTTTGCATGTTGACTCACAATTAATGGGCTTAGCATCTATATAAATTTTGGAAGGGCTTCTCACCAAGGTAAAAGATTGATTTGGGGTCCCATGGAGGCAAATGGGAAACAGTTTGGCCATTAAATACTTAAAAGGGCAAATAGGCAGAATATCTTTGTGCTTCTGGAAGAAAGACTGAAAATCTGTAATAAAGAATGACCTAGGACACTAGTTTTCAACAAGTGGTCCTGGACAGCACATTAGCATTACCTGGCGACTTATTATTTCTCAACTCACCTCCACATTCTTACTGAATCAGATCAACTGAGAGTAGGGCCCAGCAATCTGTGATTTACCAAACCTTCCAGACAATTCTGATACACACAAAATTTGAGAATCATAGTTCTAGCAAATCAGCAGATATTATGGTCAAGTTTTGCCAAAAATACATTCTTTAAACATTCAGGCAAAGAGTCTCTTTACCTTCTGGTAAGTATAAAATACAGAGTGAACAATTAGAGAGTCAAGGCAGGCTAAGAGACATCTTTGCCCTCTACGCCCTTTAATCACTTGTTTGGTCACTCTGATAACAAGATGGAATGCTAAGTGGATTTTTTAAATTCCTAAAGTTCCCGGCTCTAAATAGATCATTTTGTTGCACAGATGATGAGATTCACATATGATTTTCATATTTTTCCTTAGTGAAAGAGCTGGAAAGAGTTTTTATTATTATTAAAGGCTATTATTAACTTATTAGCAGAATTCGTCTTTCTTTGGAAACATAGACATCACTGACTTGACCCCTCTGATACAAGGTTACAGGGAACTTTCCCTAGAGGCAGTGGGCCTGTGAGATCTGTTCTTCAGTTGATAGACACAGCCCAAAGCACATTTCATTTAGCTCTATAATAGTTATTTCCTACAAAGCACTCACTATTTTTTCTCTAAACTTCAAAGAAGCAAATGATGCTTGAATGTCTGAAGTATTCAGCTCTGTTATTAATATATTTACAGGTTTATTTTTTCAATGGCTTATTCATTTGATTGTGTACCTACTAGGTATACACAAGACACTGTCCTAGGCACAGTATAAAGAATAAACAGATGAATAAAATACTCCCTGTTCTACAAGAAGTTTATCATATAGAAGGGGAGATGAGATTAACAGACAAAAATTATTAAAAAATAAAACACAAGTATAAACTAGGCATCAGAGGTGTAGGAATAACAAGTGATGAGGCCTTAGTTAACTTGTTTATAATTTTGAGTTTGAGGGGAATTTATGGGTTAATTTTGGCAACCCACTCCAGTGTTCTTGCCTGGAGAATCCCATAGACAGAGGAGCATGGCAGGCCATGGTCCATGGGGTTGCAAAGAGTCGGATACAAAACTGAGCAAATGACACTATGGGTGAGTTTAGATATTCATTTGGATTTCAAGAAGTGGTAGAAAGGAGGAAATTCTAGGATACAAGTCTAAATAACACTGCAAAGTAGAAAGCTTTGCAATGGGATCAGGCAGAGGTGAGTAGGTTAATCAAAGTGGTTCTCCATCCCACCCATACATTAATATCACCTTAACGTGAAAGCCACTCAGTCATGTCTGACTCTTTGCAACCCCATGGTCTATACAGTCTATGGAATTCTCTAGGCCAGAATACTGGAGTGGGTAGACTTTCCCTTCTCCAGGGGATCTTCCAACCCGGGGATCAAACCCAGGTCTCCCGCATTTCAAGCAGATTCTTTACAAGCTGAGCCATAAGGGAAGCTCAAGAATACTGGAGTGGGTAGCCTATCCCTTCTGCAGGGGATCTTCCCTGGGATACTTTAAAAAAAAACCTGATGCCTGATATCCAGAGAAAACTATAATTCAAAAAAGATACATGCACCCCTGTGTTCACTGCAGTGCTGTTTGCAACAGCCAAGATATGGAAACAACATGAATGTCCATCAGCAGATGAACAGATAAAGAAGTGGTACATATAGACAATGGAACATTACTCTGCCATAAAAAAGAATAAAATAATGTCATTTGTAGCAAGATGGATGGACCTAGAGATTAGTATACTAAGTGAAGTAAGTCAGAAAGACAAATATCATAAGATATCACTTATATGCATAATGTAAAATATGACACATATGAACTTATCTACAAAGTAGAAATAAACTCACACATAAGACAACAGACTTCAGGTACAGGTTTCGGGGGCAGGGAGGGATGGATTGGGAGTTTGAGATTAGCAGATATAAACTACTATAAAAGGAATAGATAAACAACAAGGTCTTACTATATAGCACAGGGAACTATATTCAATATCCTGTGATAAACTCTAATGGAAAAAGAATAAGAAAGTATGTATATATAACTGAATCACTGCTGTACAGTAGAGATTAACACAACATTGTAAATCAACTGTACTTCAGTAAAATAAATTTTTAAAAAAGAACTCAGGTAAAATAAGAACTTTAGGCCAATAAAGTTAAGATTTTCTTTTTAAAGTGATGTACAAATCCAACTCTCTGACCCCGCAATTCTGACAAAATTTTCTAAGTGGGGCCTGGGCATTGGCTTCTTTAATTTCTACATTTCCTAGGTAATTCAAGTGTAGGAACAAGCCTGAGAGCCATGCTATCGCAGGGGTATGGAGGTATCCAACTCCATGGCATGGGAAGTGCAGAATGTTGGGCTAAGAAATTTGCATTCTGCTTCAGTTCAGTCGCTCAGTCATGTCCGACTCTTTGCGACTCCATGAATTGCAGCATACCAGGCCTCCCTGTCCATCACCAACTCTCGGAGTTTACTCAAACTCATGTCCATCAAGTTGGTGATGACATCCAGCCATCTCATCCTCTGTCGTCTCCTTCTCCTCCTGCCCCCAATCCCTCCCAGCATCAGAGTCTTTTTCAATGAGTCAACTCTTTGAATGAGGTGGCCAAAGTATTGGAGTTTCAGCTTCAGCATCAGTCCCTCCAATGAACACCCAGGACTGATCTCCTTTAGAATGGACTGGTTGGATCTCCTTGCAGTCCAAGGGACTCTCAAGAGTCTTCTCCAACACCACAGTTCA
>NW_011494661.1:1929129-1933312 GCF_000754665.1 Bison bison bison | reverse complement strand
AGCTTTCTTCACAGTCCAACTCTCACATCCATACATGACTACTGGAAAAACCATAGCCCTGACTAGACAGACCTTTGTTGGCAAAGTAATGTCTCTGCTCTTTAATATGCTATCTAGGTTGGTCATAACTTTCCTTCCAAGGAGTAAGCGTCTTTTAATTTCATGGCTGCAATCACCATCTGCAGTGATTTTGGAGCCCCCCAAAATAAAGTCTGACACTGTCCCCACTGTTTCCCCATCTATTTCCCATGAAGTGATGGGACCAGAAGCCATGATCTTCGTTTTCTGAATGTTGAGCTTTAAGCCAACCTTGTCACTCTCTTCTTTCACTTTCATCAAGAGGCTCTTTAGTTCCTCTTCACTTTCTGCCATAAGGGTGGTGTCATCTGCATATCTGAGGTTATTGATATTTCTCCCAGAAATCTTGATTCCAGCCTGTACTTCTTCCAGCCCAGCGTTTCTCATGATGTACTCTGCATGTAAGTTAAATAAGCAGGGTGACAATATACAGCCTTGACGTACTCCTTTTCCTATTTGGAACCGGTCTCTTGTTCTATGTCCAGTTCTAACTGTTGCTTCCTGACCTGCATTCTGCTTACTGCTGCTGCTGCTAAGTCACTTCAATCGTGTCCGACTCTGTGCGATCCCATAGATGGCAGCCCACCAGGCTCCCCTGTCCCTGGGATTCTCCAGGCAAGAACACTGGAGTGGGTTGCCATTTCCTTCTCCAATGCATAAAAGTGAAAAGTGAAAGTGAAGTCGCTAAGTAATGTCGGACTCTTAGCGACCCCATAGACGGCAGCCTACCAGGCTCCTCTGCCCATGGGGTTTTCCAGGCAAGAGTACTGGAATGGATTGCAGACATAAAAATCATTGAACACTTCTCCAGAGGGAACTGACGGGAGCAGAGCTGTGCTTACGGAATATTAAACTGGCACTTGTGGGACTTCCCTGGTGGTATAGTGGTTAAGAATCTGCCTTCCAATGCAGCGGGTGTGGGTTCGAAATCTGGTCAGGGAACTAAGATCCCACATACTGCAGGGTGAGTCCAAAAATGAAAATAAATAAATAAATAAACCTTGTAAAAAAAAAAACTGGGAATATTGGAGATCAAAATGAAATATTTAAAAAATAAAAATAAAATTAACTGGCATCTGTGGTGAAGATGTATAATATAAGGAAGAGACCAGCATCTGGGAGAGTAATTGTTACTGTGATGGCACAAGGGAGGCACAGGAACTGTAAGGAGTGTGGAGTCATGGTGAGAAGGCATATCACAGGGTGTGGTGTCTGTTGTGTGTTATGGTGAAGGAAAGAGAGGATCTGATGATAAGCTTTAGAGTCTACAAGGCTGAGGGCTCACAGTCAGCATTACTAGTTAAGAAAAACATTCCCAGAGAATGGAAGCATCATGCATTATCCACCATTTATACATATCGAGGTCCAGGGACATACAAATGAAAACATCTATCAGGTACTAGGAAAAGCAATGCTTTCTCAAGACTCTGCCTATAGGTGACAGATTAGGATTCAACATTATTTTTAGGTTATCCCCAGAGAAACTTTCTTGAGATATAAGTGACATCTAACATCATGTTAATTCAGTGTGTACAACATGATATTCTCTCTCTCTCTCTCCATACATATATCTACTAAGCACATATATATGCTATGTGCTTAGTCACTTCAGTCATGTCCAACTTTTTGTAATCCATGGATGGCAGCACGCCAAGCTCCTCTGTCCATAGGATTCTCCAGGCAAGAATACTGGAGTGGGTTGTCATGCCCTCCTCCAGGGGATTTTCTGACCCAAGGAATCCTCCTGCATTGCAGGCAGATTCTTTATCACTGAGCCACTGGGGAAGCGTGTGTGTGTGGGGTTGTGTGTGTGTATGAACTGTGAACTTCCAGATGTCCAAGCTGGATTTAGAAAAAGCAGAGGAACCAGAGATCAAACTGCCAACATCCGTTAGATCATAGAAAAAGCAAGAGAATTCCAGAAAAACATCTACTTCTGCTTTATTGATTATGCCAAAGCCTTTGTCTGCGTGGATCACAATACACTGGGGAAAATTCTGAAAGAGATGGGAATATGAGACCACCTTACTTTCCTCCTGAGAAATCTATATGCAGGTCAAGAAGCAACAGTTAGAACCGGACATGAAACAATAGACTGGTTCCGAATTGCGAAAGAAGTACGTTAAAGCTGTATACTGTCACCCTGCTTATATAACTTATATGCAGAGTATATCCCATGAAATGCACGGTTGGATGAAGCACAAACTGGAATCAAGATTGCTGAGAGAAATAACCTCAGATATGCAGATGACACCACTCTTATGGCAGAAAGTGAAGAGGAACTAAAAGCCTCTTAATGAAAGTGAAAGAGGAGAGTGAAAAATCTGACTTAAAACTCAACATTCAAAATTACTGCAGATGGTGATTGCAGCCATAAAATTAAAAGATGCTTGCTCCTTGGAAAAAAAACTATAACCAATCTAGACAGCTTATTAAAAAGCAGATACATCACTTTGCCAACAAAGGTTCATGTAGTCAAAGTTATGGTTTTTCCAGTAGTCATGTATGGATGTGAGAGTTGGACTATAAAAAAGCTGAGCACCAAAGAATTTATGCTTTTGAACTGTGGTGTTGGAGAAGACTCTTGAGAATTCCTTGGACTGCAAGGAGATCCAACCAGTCCATCATAAAGGAAATCAGTCCTAAATATTCATTGGAAGGACTGATGCTGAAGCTGAAACTCTAATACTTTGGCCACCTGATGAGAAGAACTGACTCATTGGAAAAGACCCTGATGCTGGGAAAGATTGAATTCAGGAGAAGGGGAGACAGAGGATGAGATGGTTGGATGGCATCACCGACCTGAAGGACATAAATCTGAGCAAGCTCTAGGAGTTTGTGATGGACAGGGAAGCCTGGAGTGCTGCAGTCCATGGGGTCACAAAGAGTTGGACACAACTGAGTGACTGAACTTCCTGATATATAGTAGAAGTTGCTCAATTGTGTCCGACTCTTTGAAACCCCATGGACTGTACAGTCCATTGAATTTTCCAGGCCAGAATACTGGAGTGGGTAGCCATTCCCTTCTCCAGGGGATCTTCCCAACCCAAAGATCAAGCCCAGGTCTCCCACAATGTAGAAGGATTCTTTACCAGCTGAGCTACCAGGAAGCCATATATATGTATTTATAGTATGTGTGCATGCACACATCTGTGCATATTAAATAATAATAACCACAATAAATCTAGTTGAGATCTGTAACCACACACAGAATTATACCTTTTTTTTTTTTTTTTTTTTGGTAATGAGAACCTTTATAATATACTGTCTTAACAACTTTCAAATATACAATATAGTATTATTAACTATAGTCACCATGGCTTAGATGGTAAAGAATCTGCCTGCAATGCAGGAGCCCTGGGTTCGAACCCTGGGTCAGGAATATCCTCTGAAGAAGTAATGGCAACCTACTCAGCATTCTTGCTTGGAGAATTCTATGGACAGAAGAGCCCGGTGGACTACAGTCTATGGGGTCGAAAAGAGTTCAACACCACTGAGTGACTAACATTACTACTACACTAACTACAGTTACCATGTTATATAATACATCTCCAGAATTTATTTATGACTGGAAGTTTGTCCCCTTTGAACACCAACTCCAGCCTCCAGCAGCTGCTAATTTGTTTTCCAGAAGCAATTTTTCAATCCATAGAGTAGAAACGTTTCTTTGAGGGAGTATCAAGTCACGTGGAAAATAAGATGACTAGGGATAAACATATTGGAGAAAACTCTCATCTGGAAGAAGAACATAAAGAAGGATGGGACAGGAAGGTGGGAGAAGCAGGCAAGGCACAATTAAGGAAATTAAGAGATGGGAATACCAGACTACCTGACCTGCCTCTTGAGAAACCTGTATACAGGTCAGGAAGCAACAGTTAGAACTGGGCATGAAAAAACAGACTGGTTCCAAATAGGAAAAGGAGTACATCAAGGCTGTATATTGTCACCCTGCTTATTTAACTTATAAGCAGAGTACATCATGAGAAATGCTGGGCTGGAGGAAGCAGAAGCTGGAATCAAGATTTCTGGGAGAAATATCAATAACCTCAGATATGCAGATGACACCACCCTTATGGCAGAAAGTGAGGAGGAACTAAAGAGCTTC
>NW_011494661.1:1927140-1929029 GCF_000754665.1 Bison bison bison | reverse complement strand
CTAAGATCATGGCATCTAGTCCCATCACTTTATGGCAAATAGATGGGGAAACAGTGGCTGACTTTATTTTTCTGGGCTCCAAAATCACTGCAGATGGTGATTGCAGCCATGAAATTAAAAGATGCTTACTCCTTGGAAGGAAAGTTATGACCAATCTAGACAGCATATTAAAAAGCAGAGACATTACTTTGCCAACAAATGTCCATCTAGTTAAGGCTATGGTTTTTCCAGTAGTCATGTATGGATGCGAGAGTTGGACTATAAAGAAAGCTGAGCACTGAAGAATGATGCTTTTGAACTGTGGTGTTGGAGAAGACTCTTGAGAGTCCCTTGGACTGCAAGGAGATACAACCAGTCCATCCTAAAGGAGATCAGTCCTGGGTGTTCATTGGAGGGACTGAAGCTGAAGCTGAAACTCCAATACTTTGGCCACCTGATGCAGAGAGCTGACTCATTTGAAAAGACCCTGATGCTGGGAAAGATTGAGGGCAGGAGGAGAAGGGGACGACAGAGGATGAGATGGCTGGATGGCATCACTGACACAATGGACATGGGTTTGGGTGGACTCCGGGAGTTGGTGATGGACAGGGAGGCCTGGTGTGCTGTGGTTCGTGGGGTCGCAAAGAGTCGGACATGACTGAGCGACTGAACTGAACTGAACTGAACTGAAGAGAGAAAAGAGTTTGTAAGAAAATGGTGGACCCTAATGCACCCATTCAGTACTAGGACAAGTGTTTATTCCACTGGTTCATACTTTTCACCAAGTTTGGGAAACTCTGCTAGAGCAAGATCAAGGACATTAAGAAATTATCTCAGTGAATTTACATTAAAGCTTAGTTTATATTCTACTCATGCTCAAATCTGCTCTTCTACCAAAAATATTGCAATCATAAATATAGTGGCTGGATTTGTAACAAAATGGAGTTTCTTGGCAAATTCTGAAAGGTAATTGGGGAAGGTAGAGTGTGGTGTGGTGCAAGTCTGATTACTGAGGATTAAATAGAGAGATATTACCAAGAGGGGGAAAAAAATCTCCTTTCCCTTGAGTCTTTGTTTCCCAAACTGGTTTTGACTTCTGCAAAGAGAATCTGTTAACAGGAAGTAACTTTAGCTAAAAATAAGATAGAAACCATACAGGATATCCAGAGGGAAACAGTAATTAAAGAGGAAGTGACTTGGGATGTTTCAACAATATTTATAACAATGAGAGTAGAAAGTAAAAGTGATATAAGGTCCTCTGTTTATTTTTTGAGTTGGTTTCTTCAATGTTGAGTTTCATGAGTTATGTGTATATTTTGCATATTAATCCTTTATCAGATAAAATTTTTCCAAATTTCAAAAAAAAAAAAAATTGAGAGGCAGCCCTGAAAATCTGGTTCCATGCTCCCAAACTCCTACCAGTTTGAGGACAAGGTCTAAAATATTTCAAGCAGCTAAATCTGCTAACGCACTAGCATAGAAACACACTATGTCTGAAGTCTCCAAATTCCACACACTCTGTCTCTTGAAAGGTTCCATATGAAGGAGTTTGTTTTCCTTCCTGGAGTCTTTCTCCATCTAAATATGATACGAATATTTGTTTTTACAAATTCAACCTGTCATTTAAAGCACAGTTTAGTCTGTGGCAAAATCAAACAAAAAAGTCTAAATTTTCAAACAAACAAAAAATCCCCCAGTATTTTCAACTCTAAAGAAATATGAAGAGAACAAGGACCTGTAACAAATTACCTGATAAAAGTTCCATGCTGCATCTTTTTAAAAAAGTAGAAGCAGAAGAAAGTGCATTTAAAGTAACAGTACAAAGGATCTTCAAAGCGGCATTAAACATTTCCCAGCTATGGAAAACCCAAATACCCAATCTGGTTTCTATGAAACTTAAAAAGATCAAA
>NW_011494661.1:1914370-1927040 GCF_000754665.1 Bison bison bison | reverse complement strand
AAAAGATCAAACAATTAGAAAGAAAGTAGGCTTGAAGGAGAAATGCTAGGGATTTCAGTAAACATCTGGTTACCATTTTCAATTGAAAGAACTAACCCACTTAAGGAAGTAGTTTAGTTTCTTTGGAGTAAAAATGAGACAGTGGCTTTTTGTTCCCTTTGCACAGTGGAGGGTAAAGGAAACATCAGAGTGGGGAGATCACTCATAACTCAGCTTCTATAAATAAGAAAGGTTTTTTTTGTTTTTTTTCCAAAACTAAAGTAAATTGAACTCGGATCCCTGTAGTATAAACAATTCAACCAAAGTTAAGGTTAAATAAACATTCCTTGAGCGCTCCCCTGCCAATTAAGGAACACATTCTGTTTGGGAGTAAATACATCAGTAATTCTATGAGCAATGAGGAAAATAACAATAAACCCGAACACACAATTACTATGTGTCATGATACAATAAAATAGAACAGTGCAGCCCTATGCCATTTCTTTGATTCAGTTTCTTTTCTTTTCTAGTTTGATTAACTCAGGGCACAGAAGCGCTTCTGATACCGTCCAAAACCTATTACTTGCCTAATAAAAAACGTATGTCAAGTGCGTTCCAGGCAAAATACCGACAAAGCGAAACACTGTGCCTTTCAAATGTGACCTTTCCTCTTCTGTCTTCCTGCTGAACAGTCCTAGTGCATATTAAACTCAGGAAGGCAGCAGGGGTGCTGGTATGGGGCTGGAGGGGAAAAGGAATGAGTTCATTAGGCTCTCATATTGTAAAGCAGAAGAAGCATCTGCTGTCAACCTGCACCCCCAGCCTAAAGGGACCACTTCCAGTTCGGCCTTGGAGTCCACGTTTCTTCGCTCCATCTTAGCTTCCTGTTTTTCTCTTCTGCCAGAGGACAGGAGACTAAAGGCAAAGACTAAAGAAAAGGAATTCTAGAATAATAGAGGTTTAAAATCTTGTCTTGACTTGTGGACACAGTGGGAAGGAGAGGGTCGAAGAGAATAGCATTCCAGGGAATGATTGAATAGGGATAATCTAGAATAGGGAAGAATCGAGACAGTAGCATTGAAATATATACACTACTGCAGCGTGTAGATAGATGGCTAGTGGGAAGCTGCTGTATAGCACAGGAGCTCAGCTTGGTGCTCCGTGATGACCTAGAGGGGTGGAATGGGGGGTGGTGGGAGGGAGGCTCAACAGGGAGAGGATATATGTATACATATTACCTGATTCATGTTGTACAGCAGAAACTAACACAACATTGTAAACCAATTATACTCCAATTAAAAAAAATATTGTCCTGCTTCCTCTGATTTTGTGTGTATGAGTGTTAGAGCGCATCCCCAAACTGCAGATTTGAAAAAGGCTTTGATGCTGATTTTATGCATTCTCCTGAGTGATAAAGCAAGCCCTCTGCAGCATTCCTGCTTTGCTCTTATTCCATCAAAACTTCCTACTCTTTGAGCTGGGCTATTCCATTGCTGGGTAAGTCTGATTGATACAATGTTCATCCTTCAACAGGTCCTGGGCCTTCTAGGGTTACTACAAATAAATCCTGTACTCAAGCGACCCGTTAAACAGTGGGGATACAAAAATATTGGCCCAACTACTTGCAGGCCTCCCAGAAATGGTCTTTTCAATTGGAACAATCTATTTTCTTGTTCCTGCTACAGTTCTTGGTTTGTACTGCAACTGTAGAAATATGCCTCCTCGAGTATACATAAATAATTCCAAGCCAAAGATAAAATATACTCTGCATCAGAGTCTCCCGAACTACATATTACTTAGACTCTACCCTGGGTGCAAGCTTAAAACTTTTGGAAAATATTTATTCTCTCTTAGGCCACTATTCATTCTATGAACTAAAACAATGATTTACTAAATAGTACCTGGATGCTAGGAAAGAGAATTTGATGGTGACTTTCTTTTCCTTTAGAGACGTACATGCTGTAAAAATCTTGGGTCATATGACGCTTTTCAAAGCAAGGGACTAGAAGTGAATGTTTCACACAATGCTAAGAACTCACCGACAGGACCTAAATGACATGATAGGGGTTTTCACCTTTAATGCTCTCTACAGTCATGAGCAGCAAAAGATATAAGCTTACTTTTCCGTGTCCTTTACTGGAGAGCAGCTTTAGGTAACTCTGTGTGTTCCTCTGTTTTATGGAATATTAAACCTTCAATGAATCAGTTATCATCTCTAAACAGATAGCCCGCACATCTATATCTCCCGCTTGACCTCCAGTCTCTGCTAAGTACATTTATGTGAAAATCTCAAGGCACCTGAGCCTGCACATGTTTAGAACTAAACACATCTGCCCTTCCTGCAAAAACAACAGGTTGAGGAATACTGCTAAATATGTCAGAGGAGTCTTGAAATCCAAGGAAGGGGAAAACTGAAAAACAGACACAGGCATTAAAAACCTCAACAGTCTAGAATTGTTTGATGTATAAAGTGTTAGCTTTATCTCCTACCACAGTTGTGGTTGCATTATTTTTGTTATATGAGCAGATTTGAACATGAGTAGAATATCAATGTTCCTTTAAATTTACATAAAAATGAAAGGCTGAAGAATTAAGTTTTAATGTGAAAGTTTAAGGTAGTTCACTATTTAAGGGGCTCAACTGTACTATTTCATCTTTATTTATTTATGTATTCTAATAAATATTTATCATGTGCCCCTATGTGGAGGGCATAGTTCTATGTGATGAGCTGAGCAGACAGGGTTCCTAATCTCAAGGAGTTGACAAATTTTTTTAGAAGTGAGGTTGTTTTTCCTAATGAAATGATCCAGGAAACCGTGTGTCAGAATTTCAGGAGGGTTAACAACCCAGATCGTTCATGAAAAAATATTAAGTTGGGAAGGAGACTTGAATAGGACTTAATAGGGAGATTTTAATGCAAAATTTCCAGTAGCAGCAAGCACCCTTCTGCTACTGGTAAGTTGTGTCCGACTCTTTGCAACCCTAAGGACTGTAGCCCATAAGGTTCCTCTGTCCATGGGATTTCCCAGTCAAGAATACTGGAGTGGGTTGCCATTTCCTTCTCCAGGGCATCTTCCTGACCAGGGATCAAACCCATGTCTCCTGCATTGCAGGCAGATTCTTTATCACTGAGCCATCAGGGAAGCCCCCCTTTAACGTACCTCTCCACAAAGGAATCTTCATGATCTCCTTTCTGTATCTAGTTCCTGGCAGCAGTAGCAATATTATCTCCCATTTTTGGAGTGCCTACCACATGCCATTCTCACAACAGTCTCAAAACAATCCATTTCAGAAGAGAAAAACGAGGGCTTTGAGAGGCCAACTTGTCCAGGGTAGTGTAACCATTAAGATAACACTGGGGACTCCACCCCAGGTTCAGTCTTACTCCACAGCTTATTCTCTTTAATTACCACAGTCCACTACCCTCCCCAAGAAAGCAATTATTGTGGTTAGGCTCTTCTTACTTGATTGAAATCTCAACTTCCTTATGGCTTCTTTTTGAATACAAATAAACTAAAGAAAAATCTGAAATACATTTTCCATTACAAAAGTTAAGATTGATCTGCAGTACTTGTTTTTTTCCACACAACCGGCAGAAACAGCTTTTGGCAAGTAGCCATTATAAATAAACCTTCAAAATGAGACTAAATTTCAAATGCTACATGGATGTGTTGGACATTTTTAAGAGTACAGGTGAATGTAAATAAATTTATGGGAGGGAAGAAACTATGAAATTATAAACAGGGAAGGAAATGGGCTTTTCCTTTTTTAAATACATTTTCCACAACATTAAGCAGTAGTAACATCTTGCTCTGCTAACTGTATCTTTAATAGTACATCCCAAGAACATAGCTGGGAAAATTACAGTGTCCTTCTTAGTGGGGGGAAAGCTGTAGCAATATTATTTAAAATATCATCTCTATAACACAATATAGCAAACGTATCAACACAAATATCGATAAATACTATTTATCACAGTATTAATCCTGTCTCTTCTTAGAGATGTTTTCATTATGTCATGCTGTCATGTCACACTCAGCTCACATCCACTTCGTCTGCAATACAAATGTTGCTCTAGCCCTTGACCGTACATAACATCATCAACTTAATAATCCTTTTGAAAAAGTTGTTTTAAATGTACTATCTGGACATGTCAGAGATCAAGGGGAGGCACTACAGTGTCCCCTACTTCCCGAGAGCAAAACCTCTCTCTACTCTTTCCCCTGTTGCCAAGCTGGGTACTTGGCAGCTCAAGCCAAAATTAGGCTCAAATTATGGTAGCTAAGAGGAATATCCAGTTTGAGCCCTACTTTTATACTTCCATCTTAGTAATCTTATTATTATATGTTTGACTATAAACCATCAAATCCTTTTTCAATGAGGTTTGAGTTAAGTTAAAAACCTAATCTATCTCAGTCCTTGAGTTTAACCACCATCATGAGATCAAATGACATAGAATTAGTCTAGATCCACAGGTCAGCAAACATTTTCTGTAAAGGACTCAATAACAAATATTTTAGGCCTTAACAGCCATATAGTCTTTGTTGCAACTACTTAGCTCTGCTGTTATAGTACAAAAATGGTCAAAGACAGTACAAAAACAAATGAGTGGCTGTGTTCCAATCAAACTTTGTTTATAGGCATTGGGCCAGATTTGGCCAATGGGCCATAGTTTGTCAACTGCTGGCAAGAAAATTTATATAGTCTTTCACTTTTTATAGTTCTTCAAAGACCATTCTGTATAAAAGCCCCAAGTTACAAAAATAAGAGCAATCTGAAATCATAACACAGTCAGTCTCCAATCCTGTAGCTTGGATAGCAGTTGGCATTTGTTTTTCACATGGACTATACAACACAACTCCAGTACTTTGGGCACCTCATGCGAAGAGTTGACTCATTGGAAAAGACTGTGATGCTGGGAGGGATTGGGGGCAGGAGGAGAAGGGGACGACAGAGGATGAGATGGCTGGATGGCATCACTGACTCGATGGACGTGAGTCTGAGTGAACTCCGGGAGTTGGTGAGGGACAGGGAGGCCTGGCGTGCTGTGATTCATGGGGTCACAAAGAGTCGGACACGACTGAGCGAGTGATCTGATCTGATCTGATCTGATCTGATACAACACAATTCAAAAGTGCAGGGTATACTCAAGAGTGGGCAGAAAATTGCTAAATATGCTCTACCCTTCAAATATACATAAATAGTTCTGATCCAGTGATGAAGTACCTTGAATCAGAGTCTCCTAGAAAACACCTTTCTTGGATGTCACCATGGGAACAGGTTAAGAGCTTTTGGGGGGAATACCTGCTCTCTTTTAGGCCACTATTCTTTTCCAGGTACCAGAGCACTGACTCACTATATAGTATCTAGATATTAGGAAAAGGAATAATTGGTTGGTCCTTCAATCTTTTCCTTTAGAGACATATATTCAGAGACTTCTATGGTCTTACAAACGCAGAAACAGAAGATATGTTTTTCCAAAGTAGGAGGCTAAAGGACGATAAATGTGTATGTTTCATAGTCTGCTGTTTCGTAGGCATAAATCTGTAAAGACAATTGTCCTCTTACTGTCCTCAAAATCAGCTTAAAGTTGAAATACTTATAAACAACTATACCAATAAATCTTCACTATTAATAGTTCAATGGCATATAGCAAGCACACTTTTGTATCATTTTATTACAAAATGAACTCTAAAGATTGCTATTTTTTGAACCAGTAGTATATCCCTTAGGACAGTGTTCCTCAAACCAGGCTACACATCAGAATTACCTGTGTCTGTTTTTAACATACAAATTTCTGGGCCCCACTCCCAGACTAGTGAATGAGAAATATTGGCTGGGCTTTACTTTGTTTCCTCCCAGAACTCTGATGGGTGTGGACAAAGTGATTAAATTCTCAGCACATATTCTTGTGAAGTAAATATCATTACTGCCTTTAGTTTAATATATAAACTATGATAAGACTCAGAGAACAAGGCCAAATATATACAGATCTATTGTTGTTCTGGTTAGAATCACCAATATCTATTATATCACAGAATAGAATTAACCAGGGGAAAACATAATACCTATATTTGAATTTTCAACCGAAGACTGCTTACTTTTCCCTCCAATTAATGTTTACTAAATTAGTAATTAAATATAAGATGAAGCCCAAATATTACTCTTTAAGAACATATTATTCTTAATAGTAGAATGTTGCCTGCCTGGACTAGCACTCTTAAATTTTTTCCTAATTTTTATCCATTTCTAGCCTTAAAAGTTTTTTTTTTTTTTAAAGGGACCCTGAAAAAGGCCACCTGTGCTTCAAAGGATGGCACAAAAAAAGAGATAAGCAGAAATGATGGGGGAAAAGTCAAAACAGGACTAGAGAGCAGGTAGAATAAATGGATAGAACAGGGAAAATGTGTTTTATATTTATTTTCTTAAAACCAAAAATGTGTTTTATAAATGTGTCAACTCTGCACCTTGGTACTTAATAGCATTTGTAGAAGTGCTTCTTTTGTTTTTAATGTAATCTTTTCAAATCTCAGGTTAGCAAACAGCAAATGATGAAAAGAAAGATAAGGAGAGTAGGTCTCCAGATGATTCTCAATTGCTTTCACTTCCACCAAGCTGCTTAGCATGGGGAGATGAAGTTTAAATGGGCCAATTTAGGGTCCCACTCTCTGCCGCTGTACATGTAGTAAGACAAGCATAAGTTGAATATGTGAAACTAGAGCAAAATAAATTTTACACGAATTAAATCTCAAGAAAATATTTTTGACAGTAAGTGCTTCAATTCAAACAGTCTATAGATTAAATGTGTGGCCATGGAAAACAAGCTCCAATTTAAAAAGTGGCTTTTTTTGTATACGTTAGATAATCAGAAACATATTAGATGATGGTCACGGAGATTTTTTATCTCAGGTATTCGATGCACAGGCTCTCACAATGAAAACTACAAAATCAAATGGAGAACCAACAATATCCCTTACTTGTGAAATTGCTACCCTTTCTTGAGGCCTATCCAGGAATAATATCTTACCATATAAAGCAAAAGAATAGCAAGAAAGAAGCAGTGAATGTTTTCAAAACTGGGGAAATGTAGGGAAAGCGAGCCAAATCAGTATTTACACTGACAAATTCCGGTGACACCATCTAGTTATCTTGTGCTACTGTGCCCAGCAGCTCCTCTGGCTGCCAGATTCTATTGCCTTCAGGCTTTCTTTGCACTTTCTTGGTATTTGGAAGCTGCAAAGTAATTCTCCTTTTTCTTATAAAACTGACCCAAAGGACATCAAGGGAGAGAAGAGACATATTCCTTGTTTTGCAGGTGGATAAAATGGAAATTGAAGTTGAAAGCACAGATAACCCGTGTTGTGCCCATATACAATGAGTAGCAGCACCGAGGGGGCAGAAAACACGTGAATTTCAGTGTTGTGTTATCACAGTCAAGGCTTTGCAGGAGTCCAGGACCACAGCTCATGTGGCACAGGGTGGTGGTAATACAGTCACCTTGTTCAGCGGTGGGCTAAAATAATTTATAGGATGAGAAGAAGACAAAGTGCTTTATATCTTTCCTTAAGATTGGCAGCTATTCTGATCAGTGGTGTTCTGACAATATCATTTATGGATGTTTTAGAACTTTCAGTTCAGTTCAGTTCAGTCAGGCTCTTTGCGACCCCATGGACTGCAGCACGTCAGGCTTCCTTGTCCATCACCAATTCCCGGAGCTTGCTCAAACTCATCTCCATCAAGTTGGTGATGCCATCCAACCATCTCATCTTCTGTCGTCCCCTTCTCCTCCTGCCTTCAATCTTGCCCAGCAGCAGGGTCTTTTCCAATGAGTCAGTTTTTTGCATCAGGTGCCAAAGTACTTTAGATTCCAGATGGGTCCTTCTTAGAACCAACTTCAGTGAGGTTTGTAAACTTTGTCTCCAGCTGCTTCCATATTCCATATCTTTCACCTCCCTTTTGCTTTTCTTATTTGCTTCCAAAAGCTCTAGATTAACATACTTCTCCTGGGGGCAGAGGCCGGCAAATGGCATTCCTGAAGACTCGTCCTAATGGACTGTATTCTGCACATTTTAAGTCCTTTCTTTTCATCAAAGTAGATCTTTTGAGGCTTTTTCCCCTGGGAGCTTTGTTAGTGAACTAGCTTATAACTTTATCACCGACATTGTTAAAAAAAAAAAGGTGGTAAAGGGTGATCATGGCTAAGTGTTCCCAGCCTCTTTCATAACCAACGTAAACTAGCATTTTAAAAAGCAAAAGTGAAAGTCGCTCAGTCTCAGTTGTGTCCAACTCTTTGTGACCCCATGGACTATACAGCCCATGGAATTCTCTAGGCCAAAATACTGGAGTGGGTAGCCTTTCCCTTCTCTAGGGGATCTTCCCAAAGCAGGGATCAAACCCAGGTCTCCCACACTGCAGGCAGATTCTTTACCAACCACAAGGGAAGCCCTTAAAGAGCAAGGGGGGGCCTAATTAAAAAGCATGTGCTATGAGGATGTCAGGATGGCTGACACTGAAATGACAAATGAAAATTACTGTGGCACCGGGATCTATTTTCTCCCAGAAGCAAACACCATGGAGATCAGCAGCTGATTCAAATTACTTTTCCTCTCCTCCCTTTTGATAAATAGGAAAACAAACACACACTGTACCATCCTAAAAAGAAAACTCTGATTGGCCCACAGAGAATGAGTGCTCCACGTTCTGGTAGCTGTAAAATGATCGATTAATGCAGGAAAAGACCCTGATGCTGGGAAAGATTGAAGGTAGGAAGGCAAGGGGATGACAGAGGATGAGTTGGTTGGATGGCATCACTGACTCAATGGACATGAGTTTGAGCAAGCTCTGGGAGATAGTGAACAACAGGGAAGCCTGGCGTGCTGCAGTCCACAGGGTCACAGAGTCAGACATAACTTAGTAACTGAACAACAACAAAGGGGTCAAAGAGGGAGTGAGCAACACGGAGATGAAGAGGACGAGCACAGAAGTGAGATCTGGAATCTGCGGGGTTCAAATCCTGCCCCTCCATCACCACAGTTTAAGATATAAGGTGCATCCCTGAACTATTCTAAGCCTTGGGTTCCTCTTCTGCAAGTGGGGGAGGGATGAATATTTCTTTCTTAAATTTATTGGAGTATAGTCGCCTTATAATGTTGTGTTAGTTTCTGCTGTGCAGCAAAGTGAATCAGTGATACATGTATCTATTCTTTTATAGATTTCCTTCCCATTGAGGTCACCACAGAACATTTACTGGGTAGCTCAGCTGGTAAAGAATCCACCTGCAATGCAGGAGACCCTGGTTCAATTCCTGGGTTGGGAAGATCCCCTGGAGAAGCGATAAGCTACTCACTTCACGTTGTTGGGTTTCCCTGCTGCCTCAGACGGTAAAGAATCAGCCTGCAATGCAGGAGACCCGGGTTTGATCCCTGAATCAGGAAGATCCCCCGGAAGGAGGGCATAGCAACCCACTCCAATATTCTTACCTGGAGAATCCCCATGGACCAAGGAGCCTGGCAGGTTACACTCCATGGTGTCGAAAAGAGCTGGACATGACTGAGTGACTAAGCATGCACACAGAGCACTGAGTAGAGTTTCCTGTGCTATACAGTAGGTTCTCACTAGTTCTCTATTTTATACGTAGTAGTGTATATATGTCAACCCCAATCTCCCAGTTAATTCCACCCCCCTTACCTCTTGGTGTCCCTACATTTGTTCTCTATGTGTGTGTCTCTGTTTCCCCTTTGCAAATAAGTTCATCTACACCATCTTTCTAGATTCCACATACATGCGATATTATACTAATCTGTTTTTCTCTTTCTGAATTATTTAATTCTGTGTGACAGTCTCTAGCTCTATCCAGGTCTCTGCAAATGGCACCACTGTGTTCTGTTTTATGGCTAAGTAACATTCCATTGTATATATGTACCATGTCTTCTTTATCCATGTCTCTGCTGATGGACATTTAAGTTGCTTCCATGTCTGGCTATTGTAAATAATGCTGGAATAAACATTGGGGTGCATGTATCTTTTCTTGGGGGTACTCAGAGGCTTTCAGTGAGGAGTAAATGAGGCCATGAATACAGAATACAATATGTCACATGGTTAGTCACTCAAGATCTGTCAGCTGTATTGTTACTGCCCTTTTTGACCCTCATCATCTACTCAACTTCCTTTTCAAATAACTTATTTAAGAACCTGTCTCTTATTTTTCACTTCAAATGATAGAAATAAAAAGTACTTGACTAGTAACAGTGTGTGAGATAAATATCTACACTTCTTTCGCATTTAGAGCCAATCTGTGATTCACATTTAAGTTGGCTTCTCAAAACAATTTCCAGCACATTCTACTTGCAGTCAGATGAAGTGGCAATTTTCTTAAAATATGGAGCAGTTCGGTGCTGGGCAGAACATGTATTCAGGCTCATAAACATAAACATTTTTATGCAGCATTTAAAGATGAACTATGTAACTCCAAAACGCTGCAAAAATATAAACAAAATAATTTCAGGAATAAAGAAATGCAGCTAAAGGAGAATGGAGAGGAAGCTAAAAAAGAATCCAAGTTTTCTATGGTGCAAGAAAGTTGATCATGGGTAAAAATTTGTTCTCGTGAATTTTTTTAGAGGAAGACAGTAGCACATTCCAGGAAGTATTTACACTAGATGACAAGCAACTTTGGTAATTACTCCTGATTCTGACCTTTTTCTAGTAGCCCAGGGTCGGCACCGAGCCTTTCTTCAGAGATGACAACCGTATAGTGATGCTGAGTGAGAATGCTCCGGTGGAGCTGAAGCTCCCTTTGGCTGGAGGAAGAAGGCCTGTAGAGAACAGCCCTTCTGCCATGGCTGCTGAAGTGGGTCTCAACTGACTGTTTGATCTACAGGGGAAAAAAAAAAAAGAAGGTGTAAAAATTCGAGAGGAAAACAGGAGCACATTTCCTTTGAAGGAGATCATTAATGTAAATCGGGAGCCATTCAGAAAGTTGACTTTGAAGGTTTTCTCCGGCAATGCTCTGAAAGGCGCACAAGGACAAAAGCAACCTCATTTGTGAGAACTGAAGGTGAACTGTATTTTTCTCACTATTCCAGAAAGATGAAGATTTCAAGCCATTAAATACAGAGTTCCTGGCGGAATACTGTGATATACCGAGCTCAACTCTGCCTGAAAAATAGAAATTAATAGCGATGCTTTTCATCTGCATTGTGCTTTTCTGTAATAGTTCCAGCTGCCTTATCTTTTAATAGTTCTTTTAGGTAAACACAGTAGAGGAAACAGACCCAGGGAGGATGGATTTTGTGCCGGAAGGACATGGGGGACAGCTGAAAAGCAATCCCAGAGCTCTCTGCAGGCACAATGCTGTCACTTCTCTCCATCAGGATGCAGCAAAATTTCAGTGCCTCTCACTGAGACAGGATGGATCTTTATGTGAGAAGAGGAGGGTATCACTCAAGAACCATAGATTTTAGGCTCTTCCTTCAGCTGTTGATTGCTCCTCCAAATAAATATTCTTTCTCACAATGATGCTTGAAGTATCATTAACAAAAGGGAAGTTTTGAATTGGCAAGTAGAAAGAATGCTGACAATGAAATTCATTATATGGTTTAAGCCATTCCTAGTGACTCAGACAGTAAAGAATCTGCCTGCAATGCAGGAGACTCTGGTTGATCCCTGGGTCGGGAAGATCCTCTGGAGAAGGGAATGGTTACCCACTCCAGTGTTCTTGCCTGAAGAATTCCATGGACAGAGGGCCTGGCAGTCTACAGTCCATGGGATTACAAAGAATCAGACAAGACTGAACGACTGAAATATACACACACATACACATATGGTCTAATGCAGATACTGTGTGTTTTCCTGAAAATTTTTGTGATTAAACCTTGATAAAGTAGACATTTTTTACAACTGAAGGGAATGATAAGATTGGGTGGAAGTTAGGGCAAAAAAAATGGGAGAGGCCAAAGAAGAGGAGACAAAGGGTTGGAGAAGGCAGTTGAGGGGAAAGAGGTAAAAAATGAAATTAGGAATCCACATTACTTTCAGTGGCAGCTCTGAATCAAATTGTCCATTGGCCCTCAAACATAATTTGTACCATGTCTTTCACTCCTTAAATTTCTTCATTATTTCCCATTACTGACCGAATCAATTCCACATCTTTATCACAGAATGCAGGCCACCTGAACTTAAATCCCATCTTCCTTCCCTGGTCATGTCACACTTTTAATCATTTCCATTCCTAATCCTAACCTGCTACTTCATATAGACTCCACTGTGCCTTCTCACTACAAATCCTTCCTCTCTCTCCATTCTTCCATTTAGCAAACTCCAAATCAAGCAGTACTTCTTTGGAAAATTTTCATTGACAAACATCCTTCCATCAGCACTTACAAAATTGTGTGTCTCTCTGATTTGAGTTCCCTAACATGCAGCCTGCATTGCCCCTGTGTCTTTGGTAAACACTGCTGCTGCTACCGCTAAGTCGCTTCAGTCGTGTCCGACTCTGTGCGACCCCATAGTCGGAAGCCCACCAGGCTCCCCCGTCCTTGGGATTCTCCAGGCAAGAACACTGGAGTGGGTTGCCATTTCCTTCTCCAATGCATGAAAGTGAAAAGTGAAAGTGAAGTCGCTCAGTCCTGTCCGACTATTCGCGACCCCATGGACTCCAGCCTACCAGGCTCCTCCATCCATGGGATTTTCC
>NW_011494661.1:1910636-1914270 GCF_000754665.1 Bison bison bison | reverse complement strand
GCCTACCAGGCTCCTCCATCCATGGGATTTTCCAGGCAAGAGTTCTGGAGGGGGGTGCCATTGCCTTCTCCGTGGTAAACACTACACATTCAATAAATGACCATATCAAGTAAAATAATGGACCATAATGCTCTATCAAGATCTGATCTTTGAAGATATGTATGAAAAGAAAGAAGAAACAGATTTAGATTGTTAATCCTTTGAAGGCAGGCACCATATTCTACTTTTCATTACATACAAATGATGGCTATATGAAAATCAATCTACAAAGCATGATATAGTGCAGAAGGACACAAAATCTGCAGCCAGGAGGCCGGCTTTGAATCTCTTGGTTCCACCAGCACTAATCCTATGACCTTGGACAGTACCTTCTTCCTAAGGCGGCTTCGAGGATTAAGGAGTTAGTATTTGTAAAGTGCTTAGAACTGTGCCTGGCATATGTGCTTAGTCCCTCAGTCGTGTCTGACTCTTTGTGACCTTACGAACCGTAGCCCACCATGCTCCTCTGTCTATGGCAATTCTTCAGGCAACAATACACAAGTGGGTTACCACGCCTTCTTCCAGGGGATCTTCCCAACCCAGAAATCAAACCCAGATCTCCTGCATTGCAGGCAGATTATTTACCAGCTGAGCTACAGAGATCTGCCTGGCATATAAAAAGTGCTATATGTGTGTTTTTAAAATAATCATGTGTCAAAAAGAGCAAAGAGTCGGGAACACGGTTTCCGTGTCTGAGCTTTGCCTGGCACAGGCTAACACAGGTGTATAATATGTGTGTGATGAATACAAAGGGAAGAAAGAGAACACCAGCTACCATACCTTCTTGTGCATGATACTTTGGGAAAACACAATCAGATATTTCCCCTTGTTGCTGCTGCTGCTGCTAAGTCGCTTCAGTCGTGTCCGACTCTGTGTGACTCCATAGATGGCAGCCCACCAGGCTTCCCCGTCCCTGGGATTCTCCAGGCAAGAACACTGGAGTGGGTTGCCATTTCCTTCTCCAATGCATGAAGTGAAAAGTGAGAGTGAAGTCGCTCAGTCATGTCCGACTCTTCACGACCACATGGACTGCAGCCCACCAAGCTCCTCCATCCATGGGATTTTCCAGGCAAGAGTACTGGAGTGGGTTACCATTGCTTTATCCGTTCCCCTTGTTAAAGGACTGCATTTTATTGATAATGAATCTATTTAAACTCAAGAATTTAACTGAAAATTGGAACATAATTACTCAGCAAATGTTGTGATTGTTTTAGTGATAAACTTTTTAGAAGGAGAATTTGAAACCAAATACAGGCTGAGTCTTTGGACTCAGGAGTCAGAGGGAACCAGTACCAAGAGCTCACAGGAGGCCAAAATAAACAAAGGTGGGTCTAGGTGAAAGGGGAAGACAGATGCTTCCAAATATATCAGTGTCACTCAAGCAAAACGCAGTGTCCAGAATTCCCTTCTCACATTATTTTCTTTCGAAATCACAGGATGCTCCTCTCAGTTACAGCTGGCTCGGATACAGGAGTGACTTCCCATGAGAAGACTGTATTTTCAAACTTTACCTTCTTATTAATTTGAAAGATATAATCCCTCTTCCTCACCCCTCCCCTAAATCAGGATCAGTTTATGTAAGAACACCATAACCTTACCAGCATTATCTTACAGACAGCATATTCTAAATAGAGTATTAATTACTGGCCATATTTTATCATAACCTTTATAACACATTGAAATTTTAACTCACGTCTCAGACTACAGAGAATAAATAGGAAATGAGTGTGTCCATCAAATTAGGTTGCATTATCCTGTAATACAAACTGCCCCTGTCCTTGTAATATTTATAACAGCCTGTATCAGCAGAATGGCCCAATACCAAGGGGCGATAGCGGTTTCAGCCGGTCGGACAACAGGTGCACTGCACTGCGTCTGTGAAATACAATTATGTCAACCGCACCAGCAAGTGCGGGATGATCAAACGCCCAGAGCAGCAGTTTTGGAAATGAGAGCTCCTGATGACTCCTATGATTTTGAGAATGTATTTTTAGCGGAAGAATACATTTAACCTGGCCATCACTACAACGACTGAACTTGAGACTTGCGGATCTGCTGGGGAGAATTTAGAAAAGAATGTGTGTTTCTGGCCATTTGACAGGCTGAACCCGGAGTCACTTCCCTGTCTCCCTTCTTCCTGAGAGATCTGCACAAAAGTCTGTCGGAAATTGCTTCACTAGACTACACGAAAGTTTTTTTCATACTGAACACTTACCATTTTTACTGGAAGGACTTCAATACCTGAAGTCTCTATGCTGCCTGAGGAAAAAGTGTTGTAATAAACTAGGTGGAGGACTAGATGCAGGGACATGGAGTAGAACAGCAGTGCGTGTGTGTATTAGGCGCTCAGCAGCGTCCAACTCTTTGCGACCCCATGGACTGTAGCCCACCAGGCTCATCTGTCCATGGGATTCTCCAGGCAAGAATTGTGGAGTGGGTTGCCATTTCCTTCTCTAGGGGATCTTCCCAACCCAGGGATTGAAGCTAGATCTTCCGAATTCCGTCAGATTCTTTACCACAGAGCCATCTGGGAAGCCATCAGAACAGAGGAGGGCTGGGAATCAAAAATCTGGACTTGGGATTCTGGCTCTGCCCCTGGCATGCTTCCTCCACTGGGAGAGTGACAGTCATCTCCTCACATCAGAGTTTTCTCACATTTATAGTTGAAGTAACAAATCTTACTTCATGAGATTGTATGGGGAATTAAATCGTATTTCTATATGAAAGCATGCAGCACAGCATCTCCCCAATAAACCATGTGAAATATATACACGGAGGAAAAGGGGACGACAGAGGATGAGATGGCTGGATGGCATCACTGACTCAATGGACGTGAGTTTGAGTGAACTCAGGAAGTTGGTGATGGACAGGGAGGCCTGGCGTGCTGTGATTCATGGGGTCGCAAAGAGTAGGACAAGACTGAGTGACTGAACTGAACTGAAAACTGAATAAAAATCATTATCATAATGTAACTGGTTTTACATTAGTAATTAAGTTTTTCAATTAATATAGTCTGGTCCCTGTCATAACTTCTATATATACCCTGGTAAATATTTCTCTCTGTAGGGCTTATCATCTTTTAAGGCAAAAATATGATTTCCTTATTATTTTATTGTCCATTTTCCCAAACCATAAAAGAAGGTAAAAGAAAGCATATATTTTTGTCTGTTTTGTTCACTTTTGCTTCCCAAGCCGAAGAATGGTATACTTGGCACATAGCAGGCACATAATAAATTTTCTTTGAATGAATGAATACAACATATTTTTTTTTCAATGTGTAAAAGTCATTTTTATAAATACTAGCATGAAAGATTTGGATCAGTTAAGTTCAGTCGCTCAGTCCTGTCCAAATCCTTGCAACCCCATGAATCGCAGCACACCAGGCCTCCCTGTCCATCACCAACTCCCGGAGTTCACTCAAACTCACGTCCATCAAGTCGGTGATGCCATCCAGCCATCTCATCCTGTGTTGTCCCCTTCTCCTGCTGCCCCCAATCCCTCCCAGCATCAGAGTCTTTTCCAATGAGTCAACTCTTCGCATGAGGTGGCCAAAGTACTGGGGTTTCAGCTTTAGCATCATTCCTTCCAAAGAAAT
>NW_011494661.1:1901351-1910536 GCF_000754665.1 Bison bison bison | reverse complement strand
GGACTGGTTGGATCTCCTTGAAGTCCAAGGGACTCTCAAGAGTCTTCTCCAACATCACAGTTCAAAAGCATCAATTCTTCGGTGCTCAGCCTTCTTCACAGTCCAACTCTCACATCCATACATGACCACTGGAAAAATCATAGCCTTGACTAGACGGACCTTTGTTGGCAAAGTAACATCTCTGCTTTTGAATATGCTATCTAGGTTGGTCATAACTTTCCTTCCAAGGAGTAAGTGTCTTTTAATTTCATGGCTGCAGTCACCATCTGCAGTGATTTTGGAGCCCCAAAAAACAAAGTCTGACACTGTTTGCACTGTTTCCCCATCTATTTCCCATGAAGTGATAGGACCAGATGCCATGATCTTTGGTTTTTGAATGTTGAGTTTTAAGCCAACTTTTTCACTCTCCTCTTTCACCTTCATCAAGAGGCTTTTATTACCTCTTCACTTTCTGCCATAAGGGTGGTATCGTTTGCGTATCTGAGGTTATTGATATTTCTACCGGCAATCTTGATTCCAGCTTGTGTTTCTTCTAGCCCAGTGTTTCTCATGATGTACTCTGCATATAAGTTAAATAAGCAGGGTGACAATATACAGCCTTGACGAACTCCTTTTCCTATTTGGAACCAGTCTGTTGTTCCATGTCCAGTTCTAACTGTTGCTTCCTGATCTGCATACAAATTTCTCAAGAGGCAGGTCAGGTGGTCTGGTATGCCCATCTCTTTCAGAATTTTCCAGTTTATTGTGATCCAGCACAGTCAAAGGCTTTGGCATAGTCAATAAAGCAGAAATACACGTTTTTCTGGAACTCTCCTGCTTTTTCCATGATCCAGCGGATGTTGGCAATTTGATCTCTGGTTCCTCTGCCTTTTCTAAAACCAGCTTGAACATCTGGAAGTTCACGTTCACGTATTCCTGAAGCCTGGCTTGGAGAATTTTGAGCATTACTTTACTAGCATGTGAGATGAGTGCAATTGTGTGGTAATTTGAGCATTCTTTGGCATTGCCTTTCTTTGGGATTGCAATGAAAACTGACCTTTTCCAGTCCTGTGGCCACTGCTGAGTTTTCCACATTTGCTGGCATATTGAGTGCAGCACTTTCACAGCATCATCTTTCAGGATTTGAAATATCTCAACTGGAATTCCATCACCTCCACTAGCTTTGATCATAGTGATGCTTTCTAAGGCCCACTTGACTTCACATTCCAGGATGTCTGGCTCTAGGTCAGTGATCACACCATCATGATTATCTGGGTCGTGAAGATCTTTTTTGTACAGTTCTTCTGTGTATTCTTGCCATCTCTTCTTAATATCTTCTAGAAAGTGGTAAAAATTTGTATTTATAAATTTGTTTCAGTAGAATTTTGAATAGTGGCAAGAATGACAGAGTCAAATTCCTGAGCAAAATAATGAATTTACAGTAAAAGAATTCAAGAAAGAACTATATTATAAAGGCACTATATTTCTCAGTCAGCTCAGTAGCTCAGTTGTGTCCAACTCTTTGTGACTCCTTGAAATGCAGTACACCAGGCCTCCCTGTCCATCACTGTATTTCTGTTACTATTAAAAAGTCTTCATCAAGACTTACTACAAAAGCAAGAAATACAGCTTTTGAAAAATATAGTAGAGATGAGAAATAAAACTTGTTTTTTTTTCTGTATGATGGAAAGATTTTTTCCGGATTTATTAAAGTAGCTCTGTATTTATGACATCTTTTGATGTGTGAACACAAATCATAGAGTAGACCTCAGATGTGTGTCATATATAACTAAAAGTTAAATTGCCATGCTGTCTAGATTTCTGGCATTTTAGAAAGATTGTAGAGTCTATCATAGTGAATTACGTTTTAATTTTTCCACTACAAGAATACAGAATTTTTTTTTTCCATTGGCGAAATGTACCCTTATTTTAGAGAATTCAGGAAATAAAATGGATGGCATGTCCTAGGATGCATATCCTATACATTTTCTACTTAAACATTATTTATAATTGTAGGACAGTTTAGGAATTGCAGGTTTTCTGGATATACAAGCAGAGCCTCTGAGAATATTCCCTACTTACGTGACCTCTAGTGACCCTTGGCCTCCATCTCACAGCTGACTCAGCTACACCTTGAGTCGATCAGTGAATGATCACACCTTTCTCAGAACTACTTCACGACCCTGAGTACCCTCTGAATGCACCCCCCAACCGTATACTGGGGCTATCCCAGCACCCAACATCCAATGTAAGGCAAATTTACCCATCTGTAGCTCTATATAAATTCTAAACAAATAAGAGAGAAACAAAAGCAATAAATTTCAATATAAAAAAAAGGATCCACAATATTGCTTTGATGAAATGGCACCCACTTAAATAGCAATTGCCGAAACTCATTTTTACCTGTTCCTCATTCTCATTTTCCCTTTGACACTCTCACAGTTTATAGTTATAGACATGTGTTTACTATCTGCCCCTCCTACAAGTCTGTATGTTTCAGAAGGGTCTAGACTTGTCTGCTTTGGTCATTATTGTACAAACAGCTTACTGCTAAATAAGAGGGAATGGAAGGATGAATGAGCAAATGAATAAATGCTAAAGGCAAAGTATGAGTTCATTACTTGTAAATATACGCATGCCCTTTTGTTATTTTACTTACTGTCAGGTGAAACAATAGTAGGAAGTCTCAAAGGAGGCTTCAACATCTGCATCTCAAGTCATAAGGTATCCATGACCTCTTCATCCCTAATGACTCTCTCCTCTGATTCACTGCAACCACCCACTCCAATGGCCAGATCTTTTTCCTTGTGGTCCCCCAAAGAACCCCATCTCTGAAATTATAAAATAATTTACTCCATTCTCTGATTGCATTCATCTAATTCCAGCTCTTTTTATTTATCCCTAATACATCAATTCCTCAAGCACGAGTCTTTCCCCCTAATGCCAACTTTCTACTGGCCTGTTTTTCACCTCCCTTCTCCACATCTCAGATTCCAGGACCCAATACTCTCTACCTGGTCCATTAACTCACGTTGTTCACAGTCATATGGCAAAACCTCAAGCATGGACGACTCGGGGACACAGCAGTAAACAAGGTAGGCAAGTCCCTGCCCCAACAGAGCTGACAGCCCATCAAGGCAAGCAGACGTAAGCATCTGGTTATAATCAATTATGACATGCTGGGTAAATCAGGAGGGAGAGGATGCTGTGGAAACTCTGAGCTGAGAGAGTCAAGGAAGATCTCTGCAGCCCACCTGACCTGCCCCTGGGCTGGGGTGGTTGAGAGCTACTGAAGAAAAGGGGCCAGATGGACAGGTCCTGGTTGGCAAAGCCAATGCAGTCTTCCCACTCCCTAGACCATCCAGCTATGCTTCCTGGGTCAATTCTCTCTCACATGCTCCAGAGTGACAGACTTGCCCACTCTTCAGCTACCTCCTTATTTCTGCAGATAACTGCCTCCCGCTGACAGATGAAATCAGCCATCTTAGAAAGAAATGCACTGAGTTAACACAGCAACTCTTTTGGCAAACCTATAGCCTATCCACATAACTAACATTTCCTCTTTTCTTCTGATTTCCACAGGAAAGAAAAACTGCCCTCTTCTTATCAATAGTCAGTCACTCTGCATATTCTCCAGACTCCAGCTCTGCCCAAGCAACAGACCTCCTCCCAAACTCCATCTTCAAACCCCTGAGAACTTGATCCTTCTTTTAGTTCCTTCTCCTGGATCATTCCTATACACTCCCCCTGCCCCCCACCCCTTCTCTCCCACTGGCTCTTTCTCAGTGTTTATGCATTTTCTTATTTAATATTTCTGAAAGCTTTCTATGTGTCAGACATGGTTCTAGGCTCTGCGAAATACAACAGTGAAGAACCTGGATAAAGTTCTAGCCCTCACGGAGCTTACTTTTTAGTGGGAGGAGCGACAGACAGTTAATGAAATGATGCAAGGTAAGTTCCTGCAGAGATAAAACACCCGGTCAGGGTAAAGTGTCAACAATGACCCAGATGGTCATGCTGCTGTTGCTTGTATGTGTTAGGAGTGTTGTGTATGAAAGACAATGAGAAGAAAGAGAACTCTTAGAGAAACAAGAAGGGAACAGGCATTAAAACAGAAGTCCTTGAAAGTCAGCAGCAGAGGTACTTTTTGTTGTGAGTGGTAAATATGGTCAGGCAGGCAGGCAAAAAGAAATAATGGGCAGTGAGGATAGGAGTGGAGGTAATGCAACATGACTTATTATCTCATTAAGTAACTAGTTGTTGTTCAGTTGCTCAGTCGTGTCCAATTCTTTGCGACCCCATGGACTGCAGCACACCAGGCTTTCCTGTCCTTCAGCATCTCTATAGGAAGTAGTGAGTAGGGAACCAAGACGTAGCGAGCAGTAGAGAATTTAAAAGTTGGTCTCTTTATGTTGGTCTTTCTCCCTAGGTGCAAATTTCATGAATTTTGATGCCTTTTATGAAAAGCCATAGCAGGGAAGAAGAAGATGAGAAAAACTAGACTTACTAAGGTAGAGGGAGGATGGATCCCCTGATAGAATTTCAGAAAAAGAGACATCTACTACCTAGATCACAGGATTTCCTATGAACTCTATGTCATAGGTCCTGTGATGCAGAAAATAAGTCTTTTGGTTTGTTTGTTTTTGTTTTTTAATGGAAGCACTCAGTGTCCTGGGAGACCATACCATAAAAGGGAGAGCTGAGACCTGTCCTAAGGAGGCATGTAATGGTGCTGGGGGGACCCTGGGATGCAGAGCACTGTGAGGGAAGGGCAGTGAGAACACTGCACTGAGGTGCTGGGTTGGGTGAAGAAGTGAGGCAGGAAGGAGGCAGAGCACAACCCTTAAAAGAATGACATAACCATTGAGGACAGGACATAAACTGGTTAGAACAAACTAGGTCCAAGATGGCAGACAAGATGATCTCCGCTAGACCTTGAACCTCCGTATACGTTCACTGTAACACATCAGCAAGCTAAGTGACACACTCACAGGCACCATGACAGTTCTGAAGCTGACTAGAAAGGCCCAAAAGTAGAAGGTGACCCAATTTCTGGAAATCCCTGCCCTTCTCCCAAATGCTTGAAATAATCCACCCACTCATTAGCTTATGAAATTATCCACCCGTATAAAAACTGACAACTCCATACCCTATGGCCTCTCTTGCTTTCCGAGATGGACCACAGTCTGTCTACGGAGTGTGTATCTCCCCGAAAAAACCTTCTTTCACTTTACTATGGCTTGCTCTTGAATTCTTTTGTGTGTGAAGCCAAGAACACACTCAGCAGCTACCCCTGAGCCCTGGGATGTGACCTTCCTCTTGTGCCCCACTTTCTTCCCTGCACCAGAAGGAGAGGCAGCAACAGGACAATCACACCTCAGAGTGTAAATGAAGGAGAGGTAGGGTACAGAGGATGAACACATTCCAGAAGTAGGAAGAAAGTTCCCAAAGAAAGGATGTGCAGTGAAGATTTTAAGTAAACAGAGGAGGAGTGTGCAAGCCTGACACATGAGAAGAAAGAGAGGTGGGCATAAAAGAGAACAGAAGAGAACAACAGCGGAGAGCCTGACCCGGCCATCCTAAGCTAGAAATTATTTAATGAGAAACCAGATCAAATTGCCTTAGTCCACCAGGAACAGCTTAAGATATTTAGTATGTTTTTTGTCCACCAGAACAGACTTCCAATCCATCAATAAAATACGAAGCATGTAAGCTGATGATTGTTGTTTAGTCGCTAAGTCGTGTCCAACTCTTTTACGATCCCACGTAAAGGAGGGAACAGACAGAACAGGCTCCATCTTGAAAGCAGGACTCCATCTTGGGCAAGATTGTGGACTTTGAGCTATATGCCCAGTATCTATGGAAACAACATACCAACTAGAAAACCAGGCTCCCTGGATGGAAGAGCCCCGGGGCTCGTACTTAGACTCTCTGTTGCCTGAAAGAATACCCTAATTATCTGTGTAACTGAATAGAATCATAAATTCTATTATGCTTATTGGGGTATGACCACAGGCCTATTGATAATTGTCCACTGTTAGCTACCTAGGCTTAAGGCATATGAATCATGGGTTAACTTTGATTGTATCTTTCTTCTCCTTTGTTCAGACTAGTTTCAGGGAATTTGGGGAGGTGGGTTTGGGCATGTACACTTAGGGTATATAAGGTTTTCACAAAAACTGGTCGGGGTCCTTGGCTAAGAGGAGACTCTGCCTTGGGCCGGCTGGTGTAATAAACTGCACTCCACTATCTGCATTGTTCTTCTGAGTGAGTTTGTTTCCCAGAACACATAGCTACAACATTTGGTGCATGGGCGGGGAAACTCCTCACTTTGAGGAGACAAGTCCCATTTCAGACTACTCCGAGGCCTTGCGGCTTGAATCTTCTAGAGGGGGGAAGGCGCCTCGCCCTTCTGAAAGGATTCTGCTTCTCAATGCCCGGACCTTTCAAGTTAGTAGGTAGTGGACGGCAGCAGGGGAACTGAGCGCTCAGTTGAGGAGGAACCCACCTGGTAGGGTGGAAGAGGGGGCCTGATCAGCCCCCTGGGAGTGATTAGAAGGGGCACAGACCCACAGGAGCCTGGAATAGCCAGGTGGCAACGATTGCTTGGTACATAGGTTGACAAGTGTGTTAGGGCTTAGGAAAGAAATTTGTGAAGGTCATTTAGGAGGTGGTGTCCATGCCGTCTTGGGGAAAATTATTACCAAGCAACTGCCAGGGGATTTTTTAGGAGAAGAAACTTGGTTTTTGTGTGCTCATATTCTGCCCTCCCCAAGGAGGTGTCCCATCTGCTATGAAATTCTTGACCCCCTTGGAATTGTCAGGCTAGAAGGAGGGGATACATAAGTGAGTACGAATTGGCTTTTCTGGAGACGGCCTGGGACGTGGGATAGTTAACCCATCTGTATTTTCATTCACATCTGATCAATCTCACCGAAGCAGAAAGAACTTTAAAAGTTAAGGGAGAAAGTCTTGGATCATGTGGTATTCTGGTTCGGCTGTGCTGACCGGCAGGTGAAGACATGCTGATCCCCCTTCTCCCTCTGGGATCTGGCAGGTAAGGCTCTTCTCACCCCAATTAGGAAGGAGGCAGAATGGCAATTTAAGTGTCATTGAGTGGAAATATCAGAAGTACGTAGGGTACTGAGAACTTCATAGACAGAACAAAAAGGAAAAGTAGAAGGTCCAAGAAGGTAAGCAAGATGGGGGGAAGTGAATCTAAGGCAACTGTATTGGAGGGCATGATTAACAATTTAAAGAAGGGATTTGGAGGAGACTGTGGGGTGAAGATGAAGCCTAACCACCTCCACATACTCTGTGAGGTCGAATGGCCCCCCATGGGAGTAGGATGGCCACCAGAGAACACCATGAACTTACAAATAGTGGAAGCAGTCTGTACAGTAGTCACAGGAGAGCCAGGACACCTGGATCAATATCCATATATTGACTCATGGCTAGGATTAGCTCAAGACCCTCCTACTTGGACAAGCTTCTTTATTCAGAAGAGAAAGAGAAAAATATTAATGGCACAAAAGTTGACTGATGATAAAAAGGGAAATTCTACAGGATTTGGACGGGGATGAGCTGGCCCCTCCCTCATACTGGATAATGACGTGCCTGCCTCCCAGTGCTCCACCAGGATGGGAGGCCACCTTACTGCCCAATCCAGGGCCAGGTGAAGTTCCTGCAGCAGCCAATGCTCTTCCACCAGCTCTCCCGGAGTTCGTAGAGCCGCCGTTTCGGTAGGCTCCAATCCCAGCAATGGAGACCTCTGGTCAATGTCCCCAGAATTCCACCTCAGCTAGACCTCCTAGATTGTATCCACCTCTCCCAGTGAGTACTGATGGGAAGGGGGAAGAAAACACAGCAGTTAGAGGCTGCGCTCTGCCAAGGAACAGGGGAAAGAACCCCACAACAGATGCCCCTCAGAGAGCTACAACAGCCTCCATCCAGTTCAGGACGCATGGGGCACTACAATCAGCGCCCTGTAGCCTGTTATTATCAGCCATTTTCCTCTACGGATATATTAAACTGGCAGAGACATGCTCCACCATACTTGGGGGAGCCACAAGCCATGATTAGGCTAATGGAGACTATTTTGCAAACCCACCGCCCTACATAGGATGACATAATCCAACTACTAGTCTCCCTTTTCAGCACTGAGGAAAGACACAGGATCCTAACTGAGGCCAGAAAATGGTTAAGAGAAATGGCACCTGAGGGTACTACAAACCCGCAGCGGTGGGTAGAACTAGCCACCCCTGATGAGAGGCCCAACTGGGACTGTAAGGCAGAGGAAGGGAGGGGCCACCTGGAGAGATATCGGGTGACTATTTTACAAGGTCTCAAGAGGGGGGCCCGAAAAGCTATGAGTATCGCAAAACCCTCCTAAGTGATTCAAAGGGAAAGCAAATCACCCTCTGAGTTCTGCAAAAGACTGTGCAAGGCCTGTAGACTTTCTAGGCCAATAGACCCAGCCAGAGGCTGCTGGGTCTCAGATGGTGATAAATGCAGCCTTTGTGTGTCTAGCCTACCCTGAAAATGTCAGATGGGGGGACACCAAGTGTCTCGTGAATTTTTATACATCCCTGAATGCCCAGTACCCTTCTTAGGAAGAGACTTGCTGTCTAAATTGGGGGCACAAGTGACCTTTCCCCCCACGAAAGACCCACTGTTTGAGTGGGCTCAATCACCTATTTACTCTTCCTCTCAGTAACCCCTCAAGATGAATGAGGTTGTACAATCTCCCGGAAAGGAAACCGGACAGGCTAAACCGTCAAGTTCAGTTCAGTTCAGTCACTCAGTTGTGTCCGACTCTTTGTAACCCCAAGAACCACAGCACGCCAGGCCTCCCTGTCCATTATAAACTCCCAGAGTTTACTCAAATTCATGTCCATCGAGTCAGTGATGCCATCCAGCCATCTCATCCTCTGTCGTCTCCTTCTCTTCCTGCCCTCAATTCCCCCGAGCATCAGGGTCTTTTCCAATGAGTGAACTCTTTGCATGAGGTGGCCAAAATATTGGAGTTTCAGCTTTAGCATCAGTCCTTCCAATGAACACCCGGGACTGATCTGCTTTAGAATGGACTGGTTGGATCTCCTTGCAGTCCAAGGGACTCTCAAGAGTCTTCTCCAACACCACAGTTCAAAAGTATCAATTCTTTGGCACTCAGCTTTCTTCCCAGTCCAACTCTCACATCCATACAT
>NW_011494661.1:1892214-1901251 GCF_000754665.1 Bison bison bison | reverse complement strand
ACTGTTTCCACTGTTTCCCCATGTATTTCCCATGAAGTGATGGGACCAGATGCCATGATCTTAGTTTCTGAATGTTGAGTTTTAAGCGAACTTTTCCACTCTCCTCTTTCACTTTCATCAAGAGGCTTTTTAATTCCTCTTCACTTTCTGCCATAAGGGTGGTGTTATCTGCATATCTGAGGTTATTGATATTTCTCCTGGCAATCTTGATTCCAGCTTGTGCTTCTTCCAGCCCAGCGTTTCTAATGATGTACTCTGCATAGAAGTTAAATAAGCAGAGTGACAATATACAGCCTTGACGTACTCCTTTTCCTATTTGGAAACAGTCTGTTGTTCCATGTCCAGCTCTAACTGTTGCTTCCTGACCTGCACATAGATTTCTCAAGAGGCAGGTCAGGTGGTCTGGTATTCCCATCTCTTTCAGAATTTTCCTCTTTCTCTTTCCTTTTGAAAGAGAAAGTTTATTTTCAGTCAAAGGCTTTGGCATAGTCAATAAAGCAGAAATAGATGTTTTTCTGGAACTCTCTTGCTTTTTCCATCATCCAGAGGATGTTGGCAATTTGATCTCTGGTTCCTCTGCTTTTCTAAAACCAGCTTGAACATCTGGAAGTTCACAGTTCACATATTGCTGAAGCCTGGCTTGGAGAATTTTGAGCATGACTTTACTAGCATGTGAGATGAGTGCAATTGTGCGGTAGTCTGAGCATTCTTTGGCATTGCCTTTCTTTGGGATTGGAATGAAAACTGACCTGTTCCAGTCCTGTGGCCACTGCTGGGTTTTCCACATTTGCTGGCATATTGAGTGCAGCACTTTCACAGCATCATCTTTCAGGATTTGAAATATCTCAACTGGAATTCCATCACCTCCACTAGCTTTGTTCATAGTGATGTTTTCTAAGGCCCACTTGACTTCACATTCCAGGATGTCTGGCTCTAGGTAAGTGACCACACCTTCATGATTATCTGGGTTGTGAAGCTCTTTTTTGTACAGTTCTTCTGTGTATTCTCGCTACCTCTTCTTAATATCTTCTGCTTCTGTTAGGTCCATACCATTTCTGTTCTTTATCAAGCCCATCTTTGCATGAAATGTTCCCTTGGTATCTCTAATTATCTTCAAAAGATCTCTAGTCTTTCCCATTCTGTTTTTCTCCTCTATTTCTTTGCACTGATCGCTGAGGGAGGTTTTCTTATCTCTCCTTGCTATTCTTTGGATCTCTACATTCAGATGCTTATATCTTTCCTTTTCTCCTTTGCTTTTCATTTCTCTTCTTTTCACAGCTCTTTGTAAGGCGTCCCCAGACCGCCATTTTGCTTTTCTGCATCTCTTTTTCTTGGGGATGGTCTTGATCCATGTTTCCTGTACAATGTCAAGAACCTCCATCCATAGTTTACCATGCACTCTATCAGATCTAGTCCCTTAAATCTATTTCTCACTTCCACTGTATAATCATAAGGGATTTGACTTAGGTCATACCTGAATGGTCTAGTGGTTTTCCCTACTTTCTTCAATTTAAGTCTGAATTTGGCAATAAGAGGCTCATGATCTGAGCCACAGTCAGCTCCTGGTCTTGTTTTAGCTGACTTTATACAGCTTCTTCATCTTTGGCTGCAAAGAATATAATCAGTCTGATTTCGATGTTGACCATCTGGTGATGTCCATGTGTTGAGTCTTCTCTTGTCAAGAGAGAGAGTTAACTCGACAATTCCCTGAGGTCTGGGTGGAAGACAACCCCCACCCCCAACCCCCAGGCTTGCAAAACAAGTCCCACTGGTAATAGAACTCAAATCTGGTACAATTATGTCAGCACCTGCCTTGGGCCTGCCAGATCTTACTAAGCCATTTACTGTTTACCTGACTGAAAAGGACAAGGTGGCTTCAGGAGTGTTGTCCCAGACTGTGGGGAGATGGGACAGACCAGTGACTTATCTCTAATCAGCTGGACAATGTTGCCACTGGGTGGCTGGGATGTTTATGGGCAGTTGCTGCAGTTGCCTTACTGGTCAGGGAGGCAACCAAGCTGACTTTGGGGCAAGATTTGTTTGTAAAAGTCCCATATGAGGTCAACCCTCTCCTGCGAGGGGACCCCCATAAATGGCTGTCAACATCCCGGATTACTCAATACCAGGGACTGTTATGTGAGAACTCCCATGTTACTACTGAGCCTTGTCAGGCCCTGAATCTGGCCACTCTCTTTCTTGTGGGAGAAGGTGGGCCCTCACATGATTGCAAGATAATATGCCAGCAGACCTGATTTGAGAGACCAGCCAATCCTGGATCCAGATTTGCTCCTGTACACCAATGGCACCAGCCTGGTGAAACAAGGACAATGACTGTCGGGATATGCAGTAGTCATGGAAGAAACCATCGTTGAGGCTAGCTCTCTGCCATCACACTGGTGCGCTCAATTGGCCGAACTATATATGCTCTAATCCAGGCCTCCAGCTGTCAAAAGGACAAAATCTCAGAATTGCACCGCCTGCTCACAGGTCAATGCTGCCTTTCGGCACAGACAGAAACCTCCAGGGATTCAGGTAAAAGACACGCTGCCCTTTAAACACCTGGAAGTGGACTTCACTGAAATGAAACCTCACCAACACTATCATTACCTGCTGGTCATAGTATGTACGTTCTCAGGATGGGTAGAAGCTTTTCCTACCCAGACTGAAAGAGCATCAGAAGTAGCCTGGTGCCTGCTTAGGGAGATAGTTCCCAGATTTGGATTTCCTACCAGCATTGGATTGGACAATGGCCCGGCTTTCGTAGCTGATTTAGTATAACAAGTAAGCAAAACTTTAAATATCAAGTGGAAATTACATACAGCATATAGGTCCCAGAGTTCTGGGATGGTGGAAGGAACCAATCGGACACTTAAATAGACACTCTCCAAGTGGATCTTAGAGACTGACTGTTCCTGGGTGGACTTGTTTCCCACAGCTCTGCTCAGACTCAGGATGATCCCACAGCCCCATGGCTCTTCTCCATACAAAATTGTGTATGGGAGGCCCCCTCCCATAATAAAACAGGTGTCAACAAATTTGCCTCAGGTAAGGGGAGATGAGATTTCACAGCAGATGGAACAACTGGGTAAGGTAATAAATCAGGTAACTAAGTTTGTACAAGAAAGGGTGCCATTCCCCCTTGGGGAACAGATTCACGAATTTGTGCCCAGGGATCAGGTGTGGTCAAGGCCAACACGACTCCTTGGCCCCTCATGGGAAGGGTCCATATACTGTTGTTCTAACCAGCCCTATGGCAGTTAAAGTTGCAGGTGTCACTCCCTGGATCCTCCACATGAGGGTGAAGAGGGCATACCATGCAGACCCAGGGGACGCGGAGCAGACTACACAAAAGGACCCCACTGATCCCTGTGAAACCAAGATCATCTTAAAGAAGAAAAAGAGATGAAGCTCTACAATCAACTGCTGCTACAAGGACTTGCTGGTATCATCTTGAGACTAACCATAGTTTCAGTATAAAGAGGGACCTGTGCTATAATTAAAGTTGAATGTTGTGTATATAGTCCTGATTTATCTGGCTATATATCAGCCACCCTAGATGACATGAAAGGTCAGGTAAAAGTTATGTCTGAGGATAATCTTCCTTTTTGGACTTTGGTCCTATCTTGGGTGAAGGGTGAATGGTGGAAAACTACATTTACCATTGTTATAGTTGCCTTGATAGTTCTGCTTTGTGGACCCTTTATTTTACAATGTATTATGAACTTTGTAACCCAAAGGTTGATGTCGTTCTCCCAAATTGGATGTCGGAGAGTCAGGGTGCAATATATTCCTATGAATTATGCTCATACTATGAGTTAAGAGCATCAAGAGGGGGGAATGAAGGAGGAAACAGACAGAACAGGCTCCATCTTGAAAGAAGGACTCCATCTTGGGCGAGACTGTGGACTTTGAACTATATGCCCAGTACTATGGAAATAACAGACAAACTGGAAAACTAGGCCCCCTTGGATGGAAGAGCCCCAGGGCTCGTACTTAGACTCTCTGTTGTCTAAAAGAATACCCTAATTATCTGTGTAACTGAATAGAATCATAAATTCTATTATGCTTATTGGGGTATTACCACAGGCCTATTGAAAATTGTCCACTGTTAACTACCTAGGATTAAGGCATATGAATCACGGGTTAACTTTGATTGTATCTTTCTTTTCCTTTGATCAGACTCGTTTCAGGGAATTTGGGGAGGTGGGTTTGGGCATGTACACGTAGGGTATATAAGGTTTTCAGGAAAATTGGTCAGGGTCCTTAGCTAAGAGGAGACTCTGCCTTGGGCCCGCTGGTGTAATAAACTGCACTCCACTATCTGCATTGTCCTTCTGAGTGAGTTTGTTTCCCAGAATGCGTGGCTACAACACATGGACTGTAGCCTCCTCTATCTATGGGATTTTCCAGGCAAGAAAACTGGAGTGGGTTGCATTTCCTTCTCCAGGGGATCTTCCTGACCCAGAGATTGAACCCATGTCTCCTGCATTGCCAATGGCTTCTTTTACGACTGAGCCACCTGGGAAACCTGATGGTAAACCCTGAGAATGTCTCATCTTCTCTGTCTAATGCCCTTTTCCTTCCTAACTCAGAACCACGCTGAGCCTTTCTAAGAAGGGTGAGCAGTATACAGCTTGTGCAGCCAGAGGAAGGAGAAGACCAGCCAGAGGAGAGCAACTTACGGGATAAGAAAAAAAAAAAAAAAAAGGCTGCTTCTCAGCTCTTCAAACTCCAGCCAATGCAAAGTCACGCTGGGCACACACAGCTTCAACTGTGTGCTGCTCCTTCCTTCCCCAGGTTAACCCACACACAGAGCAGGAATCTTGGAGATTAGGGAGAGATTAAAAACAAACCAAGAACACAGAACAGGGATTTCTCCTCCAGTCCCTATCTGGAATCTGCTGCTGTAATTTCTTACTTCACACATCCCATAGTTGCTGGCTGCTGAGCTCAGCCTCACTGAAACGCTCATCCATTTCAACCATCAAGGAGGAACTTAGATTCCCTCTATGCTCCTCCAAAATTTGTGTTCCTCTTTTCTAGCTGTTTTGAAAGTCACATTAAGCATCTTTTTCAGCCTCCTCCAGATGTAACAGGGAAGAACAGGGTCTGACTGTTCTTCCCTGTTACATGGAGGCTGTTCCTCCAAGGAATTCAAGACTCTTTCCCTTGAGAAGCCACCCACGATGCACAGCTGTGGGCCATCGGTTTACTTTTTGCTATAACTTCCAGACATAACAAAACCCAGCTGAGATTACAAAAACACAGGACTAGCTGGGAGATGGTGGTCATGATAGCTTCCTTCAAGATATCTTAAAGAATGAGACAGCTTTCAATGAGAACAGAAGTAAATGTAGATTGCTTTTTCTTTGGGTGAAACTGATTTCACTGTCTATTTTGGATCAAATTAAAAACCACTCTGTGTCCCTCTTTTGCCTCTTCTCCTTCCTCTGCTTTCCTCTTTATCTACAATCCTTTCCCATTTTCAGTCTTCTATTAATTCGATACTTTATGACACAGAGCTTCAGAGGAGGAAGACGTCATTTGCTTTCCATCCTCAAGCCCTGCTCATATATGCTGGTCTTAGAGCAACAGCTCCCCTGCCCCCTGAATCTTATCACAGTGTCAGCAGTAGTTAAAGGACATCCGTAATGAAGAAAATACAAAATTGACAATTCCCAATTATGAAATACCAAGCAGAGGACAAGGAGAGACCTTGTTCTTTCGAAAAATGTTAAAATAATAGCAAGTCTCTGTCCCCTCATGCCAAAACAAGGAGTTAATTCAGCAGTTCAGTCTTAAAATAGGAAGTCCATACAAAGGCAACGTAACAGAAAGGAAAGTACACTGGGGTCATTACAACAATATCAATACCTAAGCATCATACAATCTACCAAAGAGTTTCATGGATAGATGCCAGAGACTCTGACTCTAAGTTAGAGGCTTTGCCAGCAACTCCCTCAAGGACTTCTGAATGCTGAGTCTCTGCTCTACTCCCCTGGTCTCCATGCCTAGCAACCCCATTCATTATCTCCTGACACCACTTAAGCTCCACTAGATAGATGTACTTCCCTTTCCTCATCTGCAAGTAAACCTTCCACCCTACTTTTCTCACTGTTGTAAGGATCAAAGGAGACTCAGTGAAACAAAAGCTTTAGGATATATATATCCCCTCATAAATATAAACTGTATTTAAATGTCTCTTCAAAGGTGATCACACTGGGACTTCCCTGGAGGTCCAGCAGGTGAGACGTTCAATGCTTGCACTTACCCCTGCTTATACTGCAGGGGGTGAGAGTTCAATCCCTGGCCTAGGAACTAAAATCCTGCATGCCAACGAGTGCAGCCAAAAAAAGAAGTGATGACATAAAAGTGATCTTGACAAATTAAAATATTTTACATTGTTAAAAAATATTTAACTGAGGCATATTTAAAATTTTAAGAGTTTATTTGGGCAAAAACCCAACTGGACAGCACCAAAGCTGAAGTGATTAAGAGCACTCCATTAACTGGAGCTGAGGGAAGACTTATACAGAGAAAGTGTGGAAGAAGAGAAAGGAAATTACTCATGGGCTGTAGCCTAACTGTTATTTAGTTGATAAGTTGTATATGATTCTTTTGCAGCCCCATAGACTGTAGCCTGCCGGGCTCCTCTGTCCACAGGATTTCCCAGGCAAGAATACTGGAGTGGGTTGCCATTTCTTCCTCCAGGGGATCTTCCCAACCCACGGATTGAATCCATGTCTCCTGCCTCTCCTGCATGGCAGGCAGATTCTTTTATCACTGAGCCAGCCTAAAGCCTAGTTGGCTGCTTGTGGCTGGTTGTCTTTGGCATCTCGATTTAGAAATCCTGAGCCATTCAGAAGCTTAGATTTTGGTTTGCCTACAGAGGCCACATAGCCTCAGAGCTGCCTCAATCTAATGGCTTGTTTAATTAATTTAACAAAATTAAAACCTTAAAAGTTTAAATCGTATAATTTCATAAGGGTTCTATCACAAGTACAGAATATGAAAGGGTTGTGTTTATATATTAGGGCATTAAAGTATTTAAAAATAATCAATGGATCAGCATTTCTACTATTCTTCTCTGACAAAAACCAGTGTCAGAGCAAACATATGAAAATAACACATGGACACGGATACTGTCTATACAATGGATACACGTTTTAGATTTGGGTGTTAGATAAAAGACAGTATTTTCATTGCACAACTAAATATGATTTAATTTTATACCTTATTACAGTGTTCCATAAATAAATTCACAACCAGGATATAAAAAGCCCCTTATCACATTACATTTCCTCTTTGGGGCTTAGAAAATGTAACCATAGCTTGGTCTTAGAACCTTCCCTAGGACTCACCTATTAACTTTCTGAACCCCTCACTTGCATTCTCCATTTCAACTCTGCTCTCTGTAGCCTCCCTACTATCAGCCTTGCTGCACATTCTCCCACTGCCCACCATGCCCAGTTAATGAGACTGACCCTCCTCTCAGCCCTGCAGTCAGTCCTCTCTGCACGGCACCACTGCACACACACAGAGTCCAGGCCTCTGCATGAGGCCATCATGAAAAAACTTGTGGTGGCCAGCTAAGAATCTCTTCCAACACCATAGCAAACACGCCCTCCCCTGGACTGAGAATCCAGCCTAAATAAAGCAGCTGTTGGATGCAAGCATAGAATTCAGGCACTGAGATGGGGATTAAGACGTCCATCCAGTGCCCATCCAGTTGCCACATTCGTGCCCCCAGGAGAGGGTCTTCAGGTCACTTCAAGAGTTTACTATTGTTAATCCATGCAGACAGCATCCCTGACTCCTTTCTTCTCTTCTCAGCACTCACATCCGAGTACCAACAGTTTATTTGGATTCTCTCCAGAAATCCAGGGTCCCCATGAATGGCACAGACAGTTAAGGATGGAAAGCCAGTGCATTCTATGCAGGTGACCCTGCAGCTCCAGGGCAGCAAAGGCAGGCTCCAGTTCCTGGGGGAATGAACAGCTACATCTCACAAATCCAGAGGAACTTGCATCACCCTACCCACACAGGGGCCAAAGTAATGGGAGAACGGGTGTTAAATATCCAGACACCAAAGTCTGCATAAAGCAAATATCCCACCTTACACCAAATGTGTAGACCAAGTCTCCTTAAAGTGGTCGCTCAGTCATGTCCAACTCTTTGTGACCCCGTGGGCTGTAGCCCACCAGGCTCCTCTGTCCATAGAATTTTCCAGGCAAAAATACTGGAGTGGATAGCCATTTCCTTCTCCAAGAGATCTTCCCGACCCAGGGATCAAACTTGAATCTCTGGCACTGCAGGGAAATTCTTTACTATCTGAGCCACAGGGGAAGCCAAGTCTCCTTAAGTACACATTTATGCCTTGGCACACATTCTGTATTTTACTCTGAGCACCATTGGGGCTATTCACTCTCTATGGCCTCCTCATCTTGTCCCTTCAGCTCACTGGCCAGTACCAGTATACAACCTCGGGAATTATCCTGAGTAGCACCTTTCCCAGCCTGACTGAGCCTTTAGAACCCTCCTCCTCAAGCTTCCCTTCTAGAAGCTTCCATCCAGTCTGCCTTGTTCCTCCCCACACTGCCAGATGCTAAACTATCACACCACTGCCTTGAAACACAGCTTCACATATTCCTCTCAAAATCTTCAGTTCAGTTCAGTTCAGTCACTCAGTCATGTCCGACTCTTTGCGACCCCATGAATCACAGCACGCCAAGCTTCCCTGTCCATCACCAACTCCCGGAGTTCACTCAGACTCACGTCCATTGAGTCAGTGATGCCATCCAGCTATCTCATCCTTTGTCGTCCCCTTCTCCTCCTGCCCCCAATCCCTCCCAGCATCAGAGTCTTTTCCAATGAGTCAACTCTTTACATGAGGTGGCCAAAGTACTGGAGTTTCAGCTTTAGCATCATTCCTTCCAAAGAAATCCCAGGGCTGATGTCTTTAGAATGGACTGGTTGGATCTCCTTGCAGTCCAAGGGACTCTCAAGAGTCTTCTCCAACACCACAGTTCAAAAAGGC
>NW_011494661.1:1865655-1892114 GCF_000754665.1 Bison bison bison | reverse complement strand
ACTGGAAAAACCGTAGCCTTGACTAGATGGACCTTTGTTGGCAAAGTAATGTCTCTGCTTTTGAATATGCTATCTAGGTTGGTCATAACTTTCCTTCCAAGCAGCAAATGTCTTTTAATTTCATAGCTGCAGTCACCATCTGCAGTGATTTTGGAGCCCCCAAAAATAAAATCTGACACTGTTTCCATGTTTCCCCATCTATTTCCCATGAATTGATGGGACCGGATGCCATGATCTTAAGTTTCTGAATGTTGAGTTTTAAGCCAGCTTTTTCACTCTCCACTTTCACTTTCATCAAGAGGCTTTTTAGTTCCTCTTCACTTTCTGCCATAAGGGTGGTGTCATCTGCATATCTGAGGTTATTAATATTTCTCAAAATCTTAGGACTCTCCAAATTACACACTCATTCTAGAATGTTTAAGTAGTTCACGGCCAACTTTTTTGCTTTAAAAATCAAAAACTGGCAAGAAATGACAATATCCAGTAATACCACAACATAAGCACTATCTCTAGAGGAAAGAATAAGACATCATCTAATATTGTTATCAAATTTTCAACACCCTAAACTCTATAATCCTTTCCGTGAGGGATGAATTGTGCTATAGAAGAGCGTTTGGCTTTTTTTTCCCCCCTGTGACTAGCTAAAAAAGTAACCTCCTTTGCTAGAAGTCCAGTTTATTCTTAAAGGGTCCAGCAGACGGTTTCATAGGTCAGGCCTGAAGAAGAAAGCATCTCTTTAAACAGGACAGATTACTTTGGTTTTCTCAGAAAAGCAAGAGGGAAGGACGTCTTATAAGTGGAGAAGAACCTGGATGAACCCAGGGGAGATCAGTGTTTAAGAATCCAGTTGAAAGTACAAAAGAAGAATTTAAGCACTGCTGGCCACCACAGGAAGTTCTATACTGGACACAACAACATTAATTATACAAGTTCCCATTCATCTACTCATTCCACGTGTTATATGCCAGGCATTGTGTAAACTCAATCCCTGCCCTGATCCAACTGCCAGTCATTTATTGGAAGGTTTTGTGTAAATGCTGGACTTCACGGGGAACGGCTGCATTATTACAAGCACTTGGTTCCTTTGTTCCGGGTTTTGCTAAGAATTGTGCTTAAGATCATGTGCTCATCACTGGATGATAAGACATCCTCCCATTTATGTCACAGAAAAGGGTTTCCTTTTAAAAGTGTTATTTTATAGTAAATGCAGGAGACAATTCTAGCTTCTTGAGGTTTATATTTCCGACAGGATATATATATATATATACCCAACAGGATATATAGACAAATACATTGACTCTGCTCTACAGCAAACAAGTGTGTTTAAAGCAGACATAGTATTATGTTAACCACTGTTTCTTTAAAAGAAATCAGCTGACCTCCTTTTCCCTGTATCTATGCTTCCTTGAAAAAGAAAATTAACTGTTTCAAATCTATCTGCTCTTAAAATAGCTTATGCAGCATTAAAATACATGAGAAACAGGTTTAGCGTATGTGTAGGAAGTACCAGATATGTTATTACTTGTCGTTATTTACACAGAAAAAAATAGTTAATAATAAAGGGAAGAGTGAGGAAAAAAGCCCATTTGAAATCTCCTCTGTCCTCTGGGTGTGGCCAGCAGGGAAGGTTTACTGCTTAATATGAAAGTCAACTTTCTGGCTGATACTTTGCAAAGGTCAGGCAAGTCCTACAGTGCTATAAAAAAGTTAATTTCCTGTTCCATTTTGCCTGAAGCATCTGTGCAGTTTGGCTAAATTAATGCTAGATTTTCCACCAGGGAAGAACCAGACTTAGGGCTGAAACTATTGGAATACCGGTATACTTCCTATTGCTTGTTAAAGAAACAGTGAAACTCAATTGTGCTTAGTTACTCAATCCAACTGTTTGCAACCCCATGGACTATAGCCCACCAGGCTCCTCTATCCATGGGGATTCTCCAGGCAAGAATACTGGAGTGGGTTGCCATGACTTTCTCCAAGGGATCTTCCATGTATCCAATCCAGGTCTCCGGCATTGCAGGCAGATTCTTTACTGTCTGAGTCGCCAGTTATGACAACACAATTCTAGACTTCTAGTGGCATTCTGAAACATAACTGTATAACCTGACATTTGTAGAGCACACAATACGTATAACTTTTTAATGAAAAAAAGGACTATTTCTGGTATTCACAGTTATGTTGCATATACGTGCATTCTTTTCCCTCAAGACACGCCAAATGCAATGAAAATATTTTCATGACGTTATACTTTGGGATATGTTAAATTAATTGAACAAAGAGACCATGAGACGGAGGTGACTCTAATGCTGCGGCGGTCTATATGAGCAGATCAAAGTGGAGGTTTTGAAACTGACACTTAAGGACAACCAGTCACAAGCAGCAAAGAAGGTTTTAAGCTACAGCCAATCTACAACGTCCTTGCTCTGCTTCTACATTTTCTCTGTAGTAGTTTCTCCCTGGATTCTTGCCCTCCAAGTGCTCCTAACCACTTCCGGTTTGGCACTGCCCAGATGGAATCAAGTTTTGCTCAGACTCTAAATTTTTCAGTATGCTTCAGTTTGCATGCATGCCTGCTTAATCACTTCAGTCGTGTCTGACTCTTTGCGACATCATGGGCTGTGTAGCCTGCTAGGCTCCTCTGTCCATGGGATTCTCCAGGCAAGAATACTGGAGTGGGTTGCCATGCCTGCCCCCAGGGCATCTTCCTGACCCAGGGATCGAACTGGAGTCTCCATCTCCTGCACTGCAGGCAGATTCTTTACCACTGAGCCATTGCGGAAGCCCCATCCTTCAGTTTATCGTTTAACAAATATGATAATGTCTATTCCCCTGCCTTTTATAATCTCAGTGTTTTCCAAAGCATTCTGCCTAATTTGATCAGGTAACATCTGTGTAACAGGCATTTCCATCTGCAAGCCTCAGTCCTGGAAAATGAAACCTCCAAAAGTCAGTTATCTAAGGTCACTTAACTTTTCAGCATAGGTACTGGGTCCCTGGGCTTCGCTGGTGGCTCAGTGGTCAAGAATCTGCCTGTCAATGCAGGAAACTCTGCTTTAAACTCTGGGTCGGGATGATCCCCTGTAGGAATAAATGGCAACCCACTTGAGTATTCTTGCCTGGGAAATCCCATGGACAGAGGCACCTGGTGGGCTACAGTCCGGGGTCACAGAGTCATAAGTCAGCCACTGAGGACGCTCGCGCTGGGTTCCCATCTCCGTGTGTCCTCTTTCTCCTGGAGACGGTGTGGGGAGACGAGCGGGTACAGCACGATTTGCCTCAGATACACAGACCTTTAACAGTTGTTCAGGAGGTTTCCAGAAATCTGCACTACCAGCCCCAAACCATCTACTTTTTCTTATGTCAAAACAAACAAGAAACACCAGGATCCTGGAGCAATATTACTATTCAAATAAATTCTCCTTTCTTCCCCTAGATTGTCATCAGGCTTTTTTCCCTGCCTGAATCTCCCAGCCTGAAGTGCTGTTCTTCCCCAGATCCTTGTCTTAGTCATAGTCATAATACACTTGGGCAGCAGATAAGAGTTTCTTTTTGTCAAGATGAGGTGTGAAGTATGTTCTAAGAAATTGGTTATAAAAAGAATTAAAATGTCAAAATTTATAAATAATTTACACTTTGTAAACCAGGGGACATGAGTTGCATTCCCACTGTTTGCAAGCACACACTTTCTTGAGTGGGAGAAGAAGGCAGTATTGTGCAGAACCCTGGAAAACCAGTGGAATGTGTCTGCATTTGACTGCACTGAGAGGGTCAAAAGAGAAAAGTGACAGACAGTTAGCATACAACATGCTGCTTTAAACATTTGCCTAAGCAGATATAACGGAGAAAGAACATAGGGTGAGGATCAAAAATATGTACTATATAGGAAACAAATAAATTTAAAGTGCTTATTTTTGAGGTCAGAGCTTAAACACAGCTTCTTATGGGGGCAGGAAGAACACCAATGTTTAACAAATGCCAACTCTGATTAGCCACCACGCTTGCTGTTTTCAAACACGTATTCAGTTTTCACTAGTAAGGTTTAGTTAGCCTCATTTTCCCAATGACAACATTGAGAGTTTAAAATCTAGGTAAAATGTGTCTGTGTGTGATTGCTAGTAAATGACACAGCTGGAATTTGAACCAATGTGGAGGAAAGCCCATGCTCGTTCCACAACATCCTGATGCTCTAATAGACTGCTTATTCAACATAGTAAACAGGTATGGGGTTAGGAGCCTTGCTGAGGACAGTCAGGCCTGTTCTCCCCAGGAATATTCAGAGTCTCCAAGTCTCCCCCTTAGAGAGTTCTTCTGACTGGGCGGCAGTATAAACAGACTGGTGGGGGTTCCTATTCAGAGTCCTTAAGTAAGGATTAGCAAAATCAAATGGAGTCTTATTTCAGAGCACACTGATAGGGCCCATTCTGTACCCTCAAGTCTATGTGCTCTTTTAATTATTACTTTGGTTCATCTCTTAAGTACCCATAGCCTCTGTTAGTGAATTTAATTGAAAGTTCAACATTTTTTTTCATTAATATCCTTATCTATAACAAAATCTCAATACATCTTTTATCATTATGTTCCTTTTTTAACCGTGTGTCAGATAACCAGGATATTTTGTTTTGCTTGTTGAACCCATCTCTCTAAAGTACAAAAGTTGACAGAGGACTTTTACCTTGCAGATTGCCAACTTTGGTATAGTTTTTGTTACAGAACATAATTTCTATTTTAGAACATGAGCTCATTCTTTTGGTGAGAATGGCTCCCTAGAAAAAATAACCAAAGGAAATCAAAGGGAAAAATAAAACCAAAACATTCCTTTCACCCCAAAGGCCACAGACTCAAAGTTGATCATATGAAGCACTTTTTATAATGTCACAGTGTATCACAGAGGTTTCCATTTCAGAGAGTTTAAGCTTATGTGAGTTTCCAATTCCATTGGAACAAGAAAGGGAATTGCTTACAGGGAGAAAGAGGCAGAGGCTATTGCTGCTATTGTGAAAAAACAAGAGAGAATGACACCTATAAACTGATTGATTCCTTGATTCAAATGAAATTTAACAAACTTGCTTAAATATAAGCTTCATCAAGACTTCAATAAAGTTTGTCTAACATAAGCAAAATTCACAATTGCATAAAATCCTCTCAGTATGAACAATTTTTAAAATTTCATTGTAAAAATTTGACATAGCTCTAATCAACTATCTCAGAGAAATCCACAAACATTAAATGCTCATCACTAGCCCAACCAATTCTAGGAAAATCACATATCTATTAGTATGCTGACAACATCTCCTGAGAGCCTCCAATACATAGACCTCTCTATTTAGATGCCATCAGCACGATTTTAGAATATTTACATCTAAATCCATTTAAAATATAAAAACATGTAAAAGAAAAAGCTCAATTTTGGAAAAAATCAATCTGTTAAAAAATGGAAATTGCTTGAGACAAAGAGGTGAAATGATGGTGACAGAGAAGTGAAGAGGGTTGGGTATAGTTAGCAAGCATACAGGTTGCTAACACTTCTTTTTTTAACTTACGATAGATACTTTTTATGCTTTTGAACCGTGGTCTTGGAGAAGACTCTTGAGGGTCCCTTGGACTGCAAGGAGATCAAACCAGTCAATCCTAAAGGAAATCAGTCCTGAATATTTATTGGAAGGACTGATGCTGAAGCTGAAACGCCAATCCTTTGGTGACCTGATGTGAAGAACTGACTCATTGGAAAGACCCTGATGCTGGGAAAGATAGAAGGCAGGAGGAGAAGGTGACAACAGAGGATGAGATGGTTGGATATGGCATCACCAACGTGATGGACATGAGTTTGAGCAAGCTCTGGGAGTTGGTAATGGACAGAGAAGTCTGGCATACTGCAGCCGTGGGATCGCAAAAAGTCAGACCGACTGAGATACTCGAGGATATTTATTTACAGGAGAAGAATCCCAAAGAGATAAATGAGCTGAAAAGAACAAGAGAGACAGGTGATAACTGATGAAGAAATTCAATTAGCAAAATGGCAAGACCATTACACCAGGCGAAAGTGCAAGAAATGTACAGAAAGGACTTCAAGAGATACTGGTACAGGAAAAAGATGGAGTGAAGGACCCGAGAGTTCAGCAAAGGAAAAAAGAAAGAGGAGGAGTTCCTCTCATTTCCTGGCCTCTGCTTTAATGAGGACTGTCTCTGACCCTCCAACTCATGATTCATTTATTTATTCATTCATTGACTACATATTTATTCAGTGCGCATTACATGTCAGATACTGTTTTGGCACCCAGGATGTAGCAATAAACCAGTCAAATAAAGCCCTTGCTCTTAAGGAACTTATATTCTATGGAGGGAGACAGACAGTAAACAAATACATATTTATTCAGGGTCAAAATCTTAACTGCTTTCCCCTACTCTACACCGAATTCATCTCTCCACATCCTCAGCTCTAACATGTGGTTAATGCTAGCCTCATAAACTTAAAAAAAAAAAAAAAATTCAGCTCAAACTGCAGACCTTGCTTAGAGATAAGCAGGCTTGACTCTGAGTGACATAACAGCCTCCCTAGGTTTCCTCTTGATTCTGAAGGCTCATTCTACTGTGAAAAGGCAATAACTGAGAGGCTGGAGAACAGGGAGAGAAACTCAGCAAGGCTTTTCTCTCAGACTCTCCTTACTCATGTTCATTACAGCAATAACTCTGCTCACCTACTTTGGGAAGGCCAAATGTTAGGGTCTATAGAAACTACTGCTGCTGCTGCTGCTGCTGCTAAGTCACATCAGTCGTGTCCGACTCCGTGCAACCCCATAGATGGCAGCCCAGCAGGCTCCTCCCTGGGATTCTCCAGGCAAGAATACTGGAGTGGGTTGCCATTTCCTTCTCCAATGCATGAAAGTGAAAAGTGAAAGTGAAGTCGCTCAGTCATGTCCAACTCTTAGCGACCCCATGGACTGTAGCCTACTAGGCTCCTCCATCCATGGAATTCTCCAGGCAAGAGTACTGGAGTCGGGTGCCATTGCCTTCTCCGATAGAAACTACAGAGATGGGTAAATCCTTAAGAAGATTCAATAATAATTATTCTGATAGTTAACACTAACCGAGTACTTCCTACTTGCCAGATACCTCAAGCGCTTCACATGTTTTCTCTCATTTAAGCCTCATGTTAGCCTTGTAAGATGGGTGATAATATATACATTTTCAGGGTAGGAAACAAAATACTGAAGAGATCAAGAAATGTTCCCAAGGGAGCAAAGTAATCAGTGCTCCTGATTCAACTTGAGAGCTCATGGGCTGAACCCATTCTGCCTCCCCCATTTTATCAGTTTCCCAGGACTGCCTGTTCAAAGTACTACACGCTGAGTGGCTTAAAGCAAAAGAACATTCAGTTCAGTCGCTCAGTTGAGTCTGACTCTTTGCGACCCCAAGAATTGAAGCACGCCAGGCCTCCCTGTCCATCACCATCTCCTGGAGTTCACTCAAACTCACGTCCATCGAGTCGGTGATGCCATCCAGCCAGTATTGTCTCACAATTCTGGAGGCTAGAAATCAGAAACCTAGGTGTTAGCAGCACCATGCCCCACCCCCTTGAAACATGCAGAGGAATCCTTTCTGGCCTCTTCCAAGCATCTGGTGGTTTGTTGGCAATCTTTGGGATGCCTTGGCTTGCGATTGCATCACTGTCATCTCTGAGTCAGCGTCCCAATTGGTCTGCCTGCCTTCAGTTCAGTCCCCTCCAGTCCATTCTGCAGTGTGCATTCTGGAGTAGTCTGTTTAAACCTAAGTCTAATCATACCACATTTTGCTTTTCATTCTTTCGGGGTTCCCTGTTACCTTCAGGAGAGAATCTAGATTCCGTATCATACCCTCATTTCCAACATCTAGACATCTAGACCCTGCTGAACTCTCTACCTCATCAATTTGCCTTCTTGCTCTGCTTCCCTTAACACATTACACACACACGCACACACACACACAGAGGCTAATTTCTTCTTTGCGCATGCAGTGTTTTCTTTTCTTTCTCTACCCTTTATAGTTCCCTCTCATCTTTCAAAATATAGTCTTAAAGTTATGGGTTTCCTGACATTCTATTTATTTACTTGTCTATCTCACAGTGCCTTATATTGGGTTGGCTAAAAGTTCATTTGGGTTTTTCCATTACATCTTATGGGAAGACCCAAATGAACTTATTGATCAACTCAATAATTCTGTATCACCAGTACCTGGCACAGTGTCTGGCACAAATAAACTGCCCAACAAATATTTACTAAATGAATAATAAAATAAATGAATGAATAAGTGAATGAATGAATGAAAGGGATGAGAAGGAAACAAGCTAAAGAAAGGTTTATTTTTCCCCACCCTCAGTGGGAGAGGAGAGTTCTTAGTGAAATAGTTATAAACATCTCATTTAAAGAAAGTGATGTCATTTCCCAAGAGTGGGTACATATTTAGAAATTCTGTGTAGATTTCAAAAAGCAAAATTAGCACAAATATTGGATCAGACACTAGATCACTCTGCCTCACGTACTCTTCCAGTGGCCATTTCGCATGCCACTGTTGTGATCATAAAGCTGTGGGACACTTCACCCCCGTGGCCATCACAGACCTAGAAACTCCTATGCACAGTACAGATTGAAAGGGAAGGGACCACTCCAATTTTTCCCTGGTGGCACTGCAGTCACTGAAGCCCTGACCACCCCCCCCAACCCATGGCCGTCCAGAGAGTCAAGGCAACACTACTTAGAAGTAGCATGGGACCAATTCTAACAAAATAAAAGACAGAAGAAAGAAAACTGGAGAGACAGATAAATTGCTTGTCCTTCCTGCCCTTTTCCCCTGGTGCCTGTTCTGGGATGTAATAGTTTAAAATGGCCTGTCTGGAAATCTCCAAATAATTCACCCACTTGTATTTGCTCTCCTTCTTCCTTTATTTCCCCTTCTCTCATGTCCCTGGGATTGTACCAACCTATAAAATGTTAGCATCTAAGTGTTTGCCATGGGCTCTGTTTCTGGGCTATACAAGAAATTTTTAGAAATTTTCAGATGTTAGATATATCACGTATTATGAGGAACACAAGCAGATTAAACAAAAAAGTATTTACAGTGAAAACATTCATTTACATTGGTTTATGGTGGGACACTGGGACAGTAGTTGTAGGGAACAGTCGCTACAGAAAGAATAAAGAAGAAATGGAGAATGAAGAATCAAGCGACAGAGAAGTAGTCAGTCTCCTTGTGTAGAATCAACAAGAGATAATCAGAAACACATGGCTATGGTGAGTACAAATATATTCCCCAAACAGCTAAGTTTCCATTAAAGGAGCAGATACCAAGGAGATTTTCTTCCATTGTGTCTGTTTATAACTTAATGTGGTCCCTATGTTATGAGATATTGAAGTATTAGATTCCAGGAAAATGAAGAAATCCATTGAGTGACCTATTTCAGTGAAGATAACTGAAACTGTCTTCAGTTTGTACATTACACTGAAATAATTTTAAGAAACAGCACAAGCAATGAATGTTGAGAGAAAACCCAGAAGAAATGACACAAATACATCTGCTTAGCAAGGCTCTTTGGAAGCTCAAATGGAAAAAAAGAATTAAAATTTGGCCAGAAGAGCATTTCCTCACTATGGAAAGTTGGCATATTCTATATACCATGATCTCAATCTGTACCGAAAACGGTTTTAGACATTGAACCAGATCCCAGTTAGAAAGGTGTAAAGAGCACAGTCACTCACCTTTAAATATTTGCTACTGCAGACCCTTCTATTACTTGGCAGATAAAGCACAAAAGTTTCTCTCTGAGAAACAACTACAACCAAATCGACTGGGAAATACTTATTGCTTATTCATGAAAGTATGAAAACTATGATTCGAGAAGTACTCTGTGAGTATACTTTGGTTTTAGACTGTTTATGCCTGCAGACACTACAGCATTCATTGAAACACTTTTTACAAATGTTCTCAAGTGGATTCTTTCAGATTTTTTTTTTTTTCCTTTTTCAGATTTATAAACTAGACCCAACTTACACTTCCGGAAGGGGCAGTTTAAATGCACTTTAAAGTTTAAATGTTCTGCTTCTTAAGCATTTCTTATTTCCTAGTATTTCTTTCAGTCTGAATATCTGAAGGGGATTGTAGTTTCTCCCACATAGACAACCACACATACATGTACACACAATTCTTTGCATAAAATGCTTGGGTTTGGCAGACATCTTATGCCTCCAAATACTTTCTGGAATCTGTGAACCTTAGGTCAAAGCCAGATGTTTTAGGTGACTTTAATAATCACCTAAAGATGGACGGAGTCAAGTAAGAGAAAGCCCTAGTAATTGAATATTTTGGTTTGACAATAAAATAACAAACCCCAAAATTTATAGCTAGAAACAATGCTTCTTCTAAATAATGCCTCAAAAGCTATATTTTAGGTCTTGTGGGAAAATCTAGGTAGCTAGCGTTTCATCAGTTATCTTTTTAATGAGCTTCTTAAGTAGCTGTTTTTGAGACGGATTTATGTATAGACTCCAAAGACATTTCTTTCTTCATTTTAGCCATCTGATAGAATATTTAATCTTCAAAAAGGGATTATTATGTGATTCTTTTCTGGGACATATATTGCAAGGAGAACTCATTTATATTTAACTAACCTCCACATGACACTTTCTGGCTCTAAACCAATGGTTGGCCCAAGTAAAGTCGAAAATAGAGGTACACAGCGAATGTTTGGAAATTCAGTTTTCATATCGATTGAGCTTCTGAACTGTAACTGTGATTTCAGAATCTTGCTTATAGTTAAAATATTTAAGACTGTGGAAAAAAAAGCATCGTGTGTTAAGCATTTTTAGTGAAGAACATTCTAGAGTGAATGTTTTACACCAGCAGCCAATAAGTTTCAGATGGTTTATAAGTGGCAGAAGGTCCAAAGCTAAAATGGAATTTTCTGTGACAGCCTACAAATAACAGTTAACATATGCCTAAGTTACAGGCAACAGCAGGAGTCCATTGTAAAGTCAAGTAGTGAGAAATAAAGGCTGCAAATTAATGAGTAAAAACCTTTTTATCCAAATTCTTAGCAAAAAATTTAAGCACTTAAAGAGCAAAACCATCTCAAATATTTTTAAAGAAATTACACTCATTGGAAACAAACAAGAAGTGACTTTCAAAGTCAAAGTTTATACCCATCATGAATTTGATGTGTTAAAAACACAAATAAGGGTTATGTTAATGATGATATAAATGAATAAAAAACACAAATTCTTCAATTATTTTAGAGAATTTAATATTTGATTCACACTTGCCTTTGAAGTTTCATCTAGATGTGTTCCTAGTTTTATTATTTGCTTTTTTGGTCATATTTCTTGACACTGCTGATAAAGTCACTCAAACGTTTTCAAATTTTCTTTGTCAAATCTGATATTATCTTGCATTTCATTTAGTTCTTTCAGCTGTGGTTTCACAAACTGTTATTAGAGCTTTGAATTTACTTTTATTTAGAGAATCAGCACTGCAATAGGGACTAGATGAATGTACCATGTCATAATGCTTGCCTAAACTGCCTTGAGTGTCATCATACCTACATTACCAACCTTAAAGGATTATACGTCTGAAATGAAATATGTGAAATGTTTTTTTTTTTTTAATTTTTTGTCAACAACATTTTCTCTTTTTAATTTTCAAAATTCTTTTTAGTGTGAAAGTTTTTTGGTGTTAGCAATGATGGTAGCAATAAGTTGATATTTGACAAGAAATTCTGCTCCAAACAATAACCATGATCATAGAATCTACCTAGCTCTACACATGTAAGCTATTGCTTACAGATTCCTAAATTATCTTACTACACTACCTGCTGTAGTATAGAAATCAGTGATTTTGTTATCATGAATATTTGTGCCTGTTTTCTGTTTTACGCTGGTTTGTTTTCATTTTACTAACAGGCACAAACAGAGTGGTATAGTAAAAGAAAAACTCTGTGTACTTCCTTGTGCCTTGTATTTTATCCACACTTAACAAAGTAAGATTAGTAAAGTTAATTAGGATAGTATAAATATAAAATAATCTGTATTTTCCTAATTTTATAAGCAATAAAATGCACTGTGTCAATTCTTTTGAAGAAACCTATTACACTATTATATTGCTATAGAAATGTGCTCAGCAATGATAAATAGACATAACCAATTAGAAAATGTAATTTTGGAGTAACTTGGAGTCTAGAATGGTCCGGCCATTCATACAGACTACCTTGAGAAAAGAGACAGTCAATCTTTGCCAAGTTTTATGAATCTTTGATTTATGTTCCCAAACTGTAAATCTTCAGATCTCTTAGAACCCCAATTTTTAAAAAGAATTCACATCACCCCCATCCCCTCCAAATGGTCTATTTCATTTAGCCGAAATGAAGTGAAATTCTGAGAGATAAGATAATGACCAGGACTCTCCGGAAGTAAAAAAAGAAGCTGAAGCTAGCATGTGTTTCACTGTCAGAAGGTCACTCTCTGGGCTGTGTATACTCTGGATCCTTTTCAGACCTCATGGAGGTTAATTTTAGTCTTACAGAAGGAACAGAGAGAAGCAGACTGCTATCTTTGCTGAAAATGTCAAGGCTAAGCTTATGTCCAGCCTTACCTTTCCAATTTCCTGTGCAAAGTCAGAGAGAAGGAAGCACTGCTTGTCCAGGAAGAATTCTTTGGTGCATCTGCTTGCTTGGGTTTTGGTGGGTGTGTTTGGGGCAGCCCCGGGGCCAGCAGCTGCAAGCTTCTTTGTCCCCCAGAGTGTCAGAGTCTGGTAGAAGAGACAGATTGCCACCACCAAGCCCACCAAGAAGGGCCGGGAGCAAAATCGCCGACGACAGAGGAACATTAGACGACAGATCATGACCAGTTTAGCTTCACTTGGCCCCTGTCCACGTTGCCGGAAAAGTCATAGCAGCTATTTTTTGTCAGCATGAAAAAGACCAAACTGTCTTCTTTTTCCACAACTTTAAATCACATCAAGATAGCGCCATCTCCACTTAAAAAAACTTTCCGAAGCATCCTGCCAAAGAATCATAGATCCCAAACGCCTGAGGCGGTTAGTAAGAGCCCTTCCATGGAGGACAGTAAAAAGTGGCCGGCCTGGCTTAAAAAAAAAAAAAAAAAAGACATCAAAATAATAATAGTTGTAACTAATAACCTGAGCGTACCCCAGGCTGCCAAACTGTTGCTTCTGGTAATGTCTTACTTTTCACAACATCCTTAAACTCACAGTAAAAGCTTCACAGGAAAAGAGAAACAACACCAAAGTAAATCTGGAGGCTAAAAACAGCCCCAGAGAACGCAATAGGTTTAAACCAAAGTGCCTGTTGCACAGCTGGAGGCAAGCCAGCTCGCCTTAACAGTTCCTCATTTTTCCTCCGGTTTTAAAGCAGTGCCGCTTTCAGTCTTTCATGTTTCTTAACTGTTTCTTTCCCTTCATTCCGTTTTAAATTGCCACTTTCCTCTAAGCCTTCGAGGCTTTTGACAGAAAAAGGGAATACACGGTCTGAATGGACATGGTTATCATCCTCAGGGTTTGGCTTGTATTTGTTTCTTTCCGTTTCAAGTTCAAAGTTCTCTGTACTTACTCAGTTTTCATCCTTTTAGTCAGGAAAAAAAAAAAAAAGTTTCCACGATCCCCTAATGGATGGCTGACCAAAACCACTCGGAAGGAAACACCCAGTCGTATGATTCCAATTCATCTCCCACCCACGGACACACGCGCGCGCAGACACACAGACCCGCACGGGCGCGCTGGCCGCGCTCGAGGCTAGGATCCCGGAGCCGGAGGAGCGGGGAGTCCGGCCCGCGGGGAGCCAGCCCCCGGCCGGCGAGAAGCGGGGCTAAGGCCCGGGCTCCCGGGTCCCGGGCGGGGGTGGGAGGTTGGGGGGGGCGGCCGGAGCGCTCTATGAGCCCCGCATCTGAGACGCCTGGCTTCCCCAGACTGGAAGCAACATTGCTCATTTCCCCCTGAAATGTGGCTAATCACCCAGAGCTGCAGAATTTTAAATATATATTTGATGTCTGTCCCCTTATGTAATTTATTTTCCCTAATCCAGCACTGGAAAAACAAGTAGGCTTTCATCAACTGATGACAAAGGTCGAGGGGAAGTGTAAACAGACTCGGTGCGTGAGTTGAGAGGATCTTCACTTGAGGGAACTGCGGTCACTGCTATGGGGATAAGAGGGTCACGGGTACTGTCTGGACCTCAGCACGTGAAAGTCTGTTTTATGCACTGATTCCACTGGAAATTATCTATGATCTTTTTTTCTGCTCTGAACCCAACTCCTATCACATCATTACTCCTCTCCTGGGCTAAACTGAATCTTTAATTGCCTGACACTGGGTTCCCCTAAGGACTGGATTGTAGCTGACATTGGTAACTTTTGCTCAGCAGAAAGGGGTACACAGCGGGCTTTGTCTAGAAGTCAACTCAGTCTAATGCTATAAAGAGTGCCACAAGGAACCTTTAGCAGGGCAAGTCTGCAGACTCCATCCACTTGTGCAGAGTCAGCTGAGGACATGCCACGGAGAAAGCAAACTGGCTAGTGCCTGTTGCTCACCTCTCTGGATACCCAGGACTGGCTTAGGCTCATAGCAGACAATTCTTCCATGGCTCCTCTAAATAGGCTTTTGTGACCTGTTTCTGACCCAAACTTGGTCCTGTGAGCTGAGCTTCTCCTGTAAGGCCACACCCCTTAAGTGATCCTATCCCTTTAGGCACGCTCCTGTCACTTATATTTTGTGAGACGGAGCGCCCCCTACGGGTGCCTCGCTATTATAGATTCAGAGACTGGGGCGTCTCCTCTTCTAGCTTAAGAGACCACCAATACTTGAACACGTTAAAGCTTCAGAGAATAAGCATTCACACTAAAGCTAGATTTACCTCAAACCCTTGCATATATCCCCTCCAGTGTGTTTAATATTGCTTGATTTATAGATTCAGAGTCCTCAATCCCATGACAAATGAAGGCACAGAGGAAAATGAAGGGGCAGTCGACTTTTAGAAGCCAAGAGAGTATGAAGAGGAAACAGCTAAACAGCAGTATTGGAAGATATAGTTTTGGTACATACAATGTAATTTGACAGACAGTAGGAGTTATGAGATCTCTAAATTGGAATTGTCCCTGTGTTGATGTGATCCAAGCTGACACCAAGTTCTTCAGTAGATGAAAAGGAATGGACATGTATTTCTATCAAGGCAAAAAGTCTGAAGACTGAGTATGAGAAACCTGAAGTGTTATTTTGCTGCTGTTGCTGCTGCTAAGTCGCTTCAGTCGTGTCCGACTCTGTGCGACCCCATAGACCGCAGCCCACCAGGCTCCCCTGTCCCTGGGATTCTCCAGGCAAGAACACTGTTATTTTGGGGCATCATTAAATTGTTGAGTACAGGCTATGAGAGAAAGCACAAACCAGATGCTAAAATCATATTGTCTTTGAGCTGGGAGAAGTGAAAGACAACAGCATAGTTAATTTTACAGCTAAACTTCAAATAACAGGAATCAAAAAGAAGATGGCAAATTCGTGTTTTAGAAATGATACCAGCAGATTGAAAAACCCAATTTTCCATTTTAACCACTGAGTCTGAGGGAGTGAGAGAAGACAGTAAATAAAACAGTATCTGCAGAAGTGAGAAAAGAGATAGTTAAGAGTGGGATGGTAGGAAGAAGAGGTGGAAAAAACGACACACATAGACTAGGGAGTCCATTGACAACATTCGAGGTAGCCCCAATCTGGGTAGAATCATGGCACTGCCTCTTATCACTGGTTTTAAACAAGTGTTTTGTGAAATGAAGATAATATTAGTGCTTCCTTTGAAGTGTTGTTGGAGTGACTAGATGACAGAATGTATAAGAGTTCTGTACACATGTGTTGGAAGAATGCATGCTGTTATGTCTTTGATCCTGGGGCTGAGCTCAGGATCTGTCTTGGTGGCAGATACATGAACAGATAATTATCAAATAATGGGCCTCTTGGATAAGCCTCCAAAGCAAACATGAGCACTTGGTTTTAGTCATCTTTCCTTTATTCTGTGAAGTGGGGTTGGGTGGTCGATGCTGGTTTGGGAAAATGAGAGCAAGTATGAGATGGGAGTGAGTAGAAGGTGGAGGCTACAGGTGGGAGGTATTGATGCCCTAGTTGTGATGGAAGGTGAAGTAGCATGTGTTAGAGTTTGGAAGCATCAGAACAGGGAACAGTGAAGACAGAGAGTAAATTGGTTCAGTGAGAGCAGTAGAAGCAGAAACTGTATATGAACCTGTGGATTCTGGCAGTGTTTCAGAGTGAATGTTTTTGTGCATACAATTTCATAAAGTACCTCTTCTCCTAAATCATTTCAGTATTCAAGGGCCTGTATTTAAGCAGCATTAACCTGGGCCAATAGAGTGGCAGGTCTTTTAGAATTCTATAAATTCAAGGTTGGACCAGCAGTCTTCCTCTTTAAAATTCTCCAACACAAAAGATACTCTTCTATCAAACATATGTTTCATTTTGATTTGGGTATGAAATGGAGGTAAATGGGGAGATTGAATTTAATAGCTGTTGTTTGAAAAAGTTACTTTAAAAATTGCTTTATTTTGTAAACTAGAGGAATAAAGCTATCTCTAATAGAGAAGTTTCCAGTATCTGATCAGGAACTTTGGGAAAGTCATTTCTCTCTTTGAGTGTCAGCTTAGTCATAAAATATGGACTTCAGTGATTGCCAAGCTCAAAGGTCACCTAAGGCTCCAAGGTTGTGCTCATAGGGATATATTTTTGACATGGATTTCCTCTCTGTTGTATCCTGATAAGAAGAGGAAATCTTCAGATTCTGGGCCCTCTTGGTTTCCTGCAAGGCTTTCTCGTTCAAGAAGGCTCCTGACTATTATGATGTAAAATCCAGGTATACATACTAGTGGTGATGCTGTGAGTTAAGTTCTGGGGTTTCTGTCAGCCACGCCTGGGTACTCACTTTCCAGTACCTCCTCCCTAGAGGATTTGTCTGACCTCTTCCTAGCTCCTACCACCTCTCTTCTAATACTGACTATGGAACTTGCCCCATAAGCTCCAAATGTAACAGGATGCTTTTAAATCATGAACTACATATTTAATCTTTACTATGTAAAAACATCATTCCAGGTGATGTGGAAAACACAAAACATTTGACAAATACCATAAATGACTAAAATATAATAAACACAAAGGCAAATTGGTCAGGATAGGGTAACTTCTATAAAAAGTAACCATGAAATCTCAGTGGCTTGACATAACAGGAGCTCATTTTGCACTTATATCATTTTCCAGTGTCAGTTTCTATTAAGACATTTTGTACCAAAGGTCCTTCCACCCAGTGACTTTCCATATTCTAGAATCTTGGATACCCACTGAGATCCTCTGAATCATACTAGCAGATGAAAAATGATAAAGGCATGGAGAATTATGTGACAGGTCTTTTGGGACCAAGCTTCAAATTGGCATATATACTTTGGCCCACATTCTGTTGCTCTGAGCCCGCTCATATGGACCCATCTAACTGAATCTGAGGTGGAATATGAGGAAAAGGAAAAGAGGCTGGTGCACATATGACAATCCCAGCCACAACTAAGGTGGAGATAAGTCAAGTGCCATGAAGAATCATAATCAGGAGTTCACCTCTTTTTTTTAATTACTTTTTACCGAAGGATAATTGCTTTATAGGAGCTCGCCTCTTTTGAGAGGTGATAAGGAAAGCTTCAGGAAAGTGCCAGTTTCTCAACTTGACCTTGGAAAGTCACAAATATTTCAACTGCTGAAGGTTTTAGGTTTTAGTGGGAGACCACTAAGGATAAAGGGTTTCCCAGGTGGCATTTAGGAGACATAAGAGACATGGGTTCGATCCCTGGGTTGGGGAGATCCCATGGAGGAGGGCATGGCAGCCCACTCCAGGATTCTTGTCTGGAGACTCCCATGGACAGAGGAGCCCGGTGGGCTAAAGCCCATAGCATTGCCAAGAGTCAGACAAGACTGAAGCGACAAAACATGCATGCACACACTAAGGATAAAACTGGAGAGTTTGGTTCTGATCAAGGATGGCTATAATTTCTAAGTTAAAGGGTTTATTTAGCCATCTGTAGACAGGAATCCAGAAAGTTCCTTCCCCCAATTTTTTTTAATGAAGATATTATGGTAACTGTCAGACTAGGAAGCCCATTATTTATGATTATCTGAATATACTGTTATATTACCACTATCTTTAGTTGTAAACTCACAAAGCAAAATATTTTTTTTTTTTTTAGGAAGGATAAGGACAATAACAGGCTTTCCTAGTGGCTCAGATAGTTAAGAACCTGCCTGCAATGCGGGGGACCTGGGTTCAATCCCTGGGTTAGGAAGATCCCCTGGAGGAGGGCATAGCAGCCCACTCCAGCGTTCTTGCCTGGAGAATCACTATAGAGTAGGTTGGTGGGCTATAGTCCATGGGGACAATAACGTGGGTCAAGTTTATGGGGTTACTCTCAGAGGTGCAAAATGCAAGACTGAACAGAAAAGTCCATGTGCAATGTCATATTCTTGCCTTAGTGCCCTCACTATCCTTGTGCAGGAAAATGCTGCACTGGTTTAAGGTCTGTGCAGAGACACCTGATCATGTGTTATCTCCCAGAGCCACATAAACACAGAGCACTAATTTACATCAGGTTTAGGATCATGCGTCCTTTCACCTGTCTTTAGAACTTTCCATCTACCGCTCATGATAATGAAAAACCGAAAGTTCAGTCTGCAATTAGGCTGAGGTCTGGTTCTTGATATGCTGGAGGACTATGAACAGAAATCCTAAAACAGACTTACAATTTTTCTGCAATTTCTAATGCAGTCAACATTAAAAATTTTTTTGTTGTACCGAGGCTAAGTAGTGTCCAGCTCTTTGCAATCCCATGGACTGCAGCACTCCAGGATCCTCTGTCCTTCACTATCTCCCCACTTGCTCAAACTCATGTCCATTGAGTTGACGATGCCATCCAACCTTGTGCCATGTCACTCCTTTCTCCTCCTGCCCTCAGTCTTTCCCAGCATCAAGCCTTTTCCTTTTAACTCAGTTCCATTGACTCTCTCCTAATGATTATATGAAGTCACTTTTTCGTACAAATCTATGGATTTCAGCTTAAGACCACTGAAACTTTATGGGACTTTTTGTGCATTAAAAAAAAAAAAAAAATTCTTCCTTTGTAGTGGTTAAAACCACTACAGGCTAAAACCACTCTAGGCCGCTGAATGGTGAGCTCAGGGTTTGCAGATATCCGGGAATTGCATTAGGGTAGAAGAGGCTTCCCTCAGGCACAGCATTTGTTCAATTTACACATGGAAATAAAATACTAGAGTGAAAATCTTCATTTTCCTTCTATCTTTTCCTTGATTCATGTTTGTTTGAACAGACACATTCTATAGTCTCTAAATTCCTAGATGAACAAAACAGTCCAGATAGACTTCACCCTCCAGAGTAAGGGCTTATCATTTTAAATTGTCCACCGGACCAGTGTTTCTGAGCATATAAATCTCCTGGATATTCCATATGACCACACTTGCAGGTGCCCTTTTGAAATGGGATGTTCCATGGGATGTACTCTCTCCAGCTCTCCGTAGTTATTGACCCATCACTCTATTTTTCACAAGTTTCTGTCACCATAGGCATTTTGAATATGCTTGCACCAGTATCCAAGATGACTTTTTTTTAATCATATTCTGTTCTGCCTTCTTACTAGTATACTTATATCTCTTTACAGTAGAAACTGCTGACTGAAACTATTTAACTCACTTTCCTATTATTGTAGCATCTATCAGCATCTTTTTGTGAATAATTAAAAAATTCCCATTTCATAAGGTTTATACATCATAAATTCACATATTTTTCCATAACATTGCCATTTTCCCACAAGAAATATTTCACATCTTGGTAACATATAACCCAGTGGGGGTAATTTTGTCCCCCAAGGGGCATTTGGCATTGTCTAGAGACTTTTCTGGTGGTCACAACTTGTGGACCCAGGGGAGATGCTACTGACATCTCCTATGCAGATGCCAGGAATGCACTGAACATCCCACAATGCGCGTGACAGCACGCCACAACAAACAATCATCTGGTTAAAAATGTCAGTAGCGCTACGATTGGGAGACTAAAACTTACCAAAGGAAGGCTTTGTTACACAACTTTTCCATGTGGCTGCCAAAAATGGTCTGTTACCTCATTTAGAATAGTCCCTGTGGCAATCACACAATTAGCTCCATTGGGATTTTAACCATTTCTTGAATGTGTAATTATACTGCTCCTCCAAACAAATGTAATTTGGGCACATCATTTCCTTGCAGCCTTCGACGTTTGCTTTTAAGATTCACATCCTCTACATAGGTAGAATGGTAAATATTTAAAGCAAAGAATTGTATCTCTCCAGTGTTTTACTCTCCTTTGGATATAAACTTACATTTTGGCATACAGCCAGAATTCCCAAGCTTTTATCAATTAATACATAAAACATGAACAAATATCATACAATCAAATTACGTTAATTAAAAATTTCATTCCTCTTTTCTGCTGATTTACAGCATAATATTCCTTGGAAATCATGATAAATTATCTCAAGATAACTACATAACTAGCTTGTTTTCTTTTTTAAAATGTAACCACAGTTCAATCATCCATTTTTGTTTTCAGAAAATGAAAAGTATTAAAAATTTTCCAGCGCTGTTTGTTCCCTGAAAGACTGATGTGTGTAATGGGGGATGGGAGGGGATAGGTTTGGTCTTATTACTCCAGTGAAGGCTGGCATTCATTTAGCCAATCTAAGTGACTAAGAAGGAAATGTTCTTTGACAGAGTATGGTTCTTTGGTTACATGTATACCACACAAAGTCAAAAGATTACATCTATATTTAAATCATATTTTCTCTTACATATAAGCCTATTTTTTGTTTTATTTTCAACACATAAGGGGATTCTTTTTCAAACACTTACAAATGACAACCATTGGAAAAGTGAAAAAATCTTTTGGTACACTTGGAAACCCATGAAAAAATTATCTTTAGAATCAATGCCTCCAACTATTCAAGAAAATAATTATTTGTCATATTAAAGATAAATATACAAATTCATCAAGGATACAAATAAAAAATCGATAAGTTCTAGTGGAACATACTAGGGAGGTCACATTAAAAGCTTCTATTAGGCTAGTTATAAGATAGGCAAAACCATTCTAATGAACTGACTCCTATTTATATTCAGGGTTATTTAGAAATATTTCCGCCTGGTCCCTTGTATTCCATTTGACCTAGATAGCTTTTTAAAGTTACCTAGTACCAATTATAATTGTTCTTATTTTAATATGTTAGCATGGAAGGTCCCTATAGTAGAGTAGGTTTAACGGTGCAAAAATAATTAAAATACGGTTATTGTTTTTTCCTACAAGCAATATTAAACTTATGAATGCTTTTAAAATAGTTCATCATTAAAGACTAGCAAGTATACACCTTCCTGTGAAAAATTACTCTTAGTCATTAACAGGCCAGTAGAAGTGAGGGATGAGAATAAGCTACACACACACTATACACATTCCTCAAGCTCACTTCTCACATTGGCTTCTGAATTTATAATGAGCCGCAGAAAAATGACTATATATACATATTCTGTTTTTTTTTTTTTGGTCGCACCAGGTGGAATGATGGCTTTTAGTTTCCCCACCAGGGATGGAACCCAGGCCCTCTATATTGGGAGCCCGGAGTCTTAACCACTGGATCACCTTGAAATCTTGTAATGTTCTCTTTACAGTCTCCTTTGCCAGGAGTGACAAAAGTAAAAGGCTCTGAAAAATTTATTAATTATTAAATTTATTTCAAATACACATTTTAATGTCTAGACTTCTAATAATATGTTACTAAAGTTATTTATTAAGTTAAAATACTGACTTATAAGGTATACATGACTGACTACTTTAAAATGGAAATGGCCAGAAGAGGTTATCTCTCTTTTATCAAACTTCAATTAAACATAAAACAATTCTGAAGTCATTTCATCTTTAATTCACTTTAAATTTTTTCTGTTGTAGCTAAATCAAAACATGAAATATTAAGATCCTGGGTCAGAAATTACAATCTGTTTTAATAATTTATATTTTACCATCTAAATAGGGAAATCTAAAAATCTTGATGATTTGATGAATTGATGAACAATTCTGATTTGTAGATTCAAAAATTGGGAGAAAAGATTCACCTTAAATTTAGAATTTTACAGCCATTTGCAAGACTTAGTCTTAATTTTGTCATCTCTAGCTTATAATCTCAGTAAGAAAAGTGCCATGATTTAAACTTAAATAATCAGAAAGTATTCAACTGACAATATGTAACTGCTATCACTACTCCCACTGACAAACAACTGTATGGCACAGTGAACAGACTCTCATGAATTCATGGCTCATGAACAGACTTTCACTCAGCTTCTAGGTTCCTCCTCTGTCAGCACATTTCCCTATACCACATCTACTCATTTCAGACGACTTTTAAATTCCCAGAATGTCCATGACTCTAAAACCATTTCACCTGCCTGGAAAACCATCTGTTTTTAGGCATCATTTATTTAAATAATAGCTCTTAAGTTAAATTTCTCACAGTTCCTAGAACAATGAGTACATCCATTGATAGCACTTACTAAAATACAACAATTACTCATTAACATGTCCATCCCTTCCCACTTCTTCCGCCCACCCCTCACACACACAAATACCTTCATCTGTGTAATCTCAACATCTAAATGCTTAACGTTTGATTATAAAAATGAACATTTTTGAGGATATTCTTTTTTCTCTTAAAACCCTCCTGTTGAAAGACTTTTTTTTTTTAATGTGAAAGCTGAAGACAAACACTGCAATGTCTACACATTCAAAGAGAATCTTACCCCTTATGGTATATTAGACATTTGTTTTTCTAAGTCTAAAATAATTCATTATGTCAAGAAGACTATTGCTGAGGTCTAAGGACAAAGGGCACTAACATTGTACAAAACAAAGACGGTTAAAAATCTAAAATATGTGGAATTTGCTTTGAAGGATAAAAGACTAAAAAAAATGAACTGCCCTAAAAAAGAATGATTGTACGTTTATCAAACACTCAGCTTCGTTTAGGCATTTCATTAAGCCATTTATTGCTTCAAATGTGTCACCATGAACATTTTAATATACACTCCACAGCAGTAAGGCCTCAATTTTCACCACCTATAAACTGTGAACCCACATTCGGATTTTTCTTATGCCACCAACTGTTACACGAGTTTTGTACAACAAAGATTTTGAATGTGTATAATACCAAAAATGCTCATATACCCCTTGATGTAAATGTCACAAAGAATTATTAATAGTTGGCCACATTTTTTTTTTGATGAGGTAGTTCCATGTTTGGCCCATTATATAGATCTCAGATATTAACAGGTTCCACCCATTACTAAATAATTGCACAAAATTTTTGTTTACGTCTTTATACACGCTTCAAAATATTCAACGTTTGAGCTTAAAATTTGTCAAAATGTTTTTCTGAGTGATTTGGTTAAATAGTGGAATTCACACACTGAAAGGGACTAGCTATAGCAGCTGGAAACAGGGATGTTCCTGACTCTGACAAGAACTTTCTCTTAAAATAAGGCTGTACATAAGGCTTTTTCCTTGAACCAACTCCTATAAAACAGTGAGTTTAGAAAAGTCATTATGTATAAGATTAAACAATACCATTGAGCATCCCCAGGCAACATGCTAATAAGCTAATTGAATACTACATTATATATTATTTCTTTAGGGTTTATAAAATCTCCAAGAAAATACTGAGTATCATGAAATCATGAGTACCCACAAATGAACCTAACTTAGTTTTATGGGCTGTCCAGTTATAAAATTAGACTGCAGCAGCTCAGAACTGTGGAATCTCGAAGCTGGAAGAGACCTTGAAAATCCCCTATCTAATCCATACCCTTTTGGGTAGCATTGCATAGATTTTACAGTTTTCTATATAAGTTCTAAGAGGCTCATAAGTGGTTTTGATTAAAACATAAATCTGATGGGCCCAGTACATTTCAATATAAAAGAAATATGACATAATAAGTATTTCTAAAGTTTTAAGGATTTTTCTACCGACCAGACTCAATATTATACCTTAAATAAAACTTCCACTATGCAAAATTTCTAGTTTAAATAGCACCTGTAGAATAAAACTTTCAGGATTGCTTACAGACATCCTGAAGCTGGCATCACCCTGGTTTAATAAGGGCCAGAGTGACTAAAGAAGTGAATTAACTGGCATACCAACATGTGGTAAAAGCAAAAAGAGAAGTGAATTTTAAGCTCCAATCCAAGGGGTCTCTCTATTTCAGTTTGGCCACAGTGCCTCAAGTCAAAACAACTATAATGATTATTTCCGTTCGTCTGCTGTAATTAGACTTCTTTCATGTCCCTTAGACTGAAGGAAAAGCCAGGGGGATCTTCTAGAAAAATACATTTGCATTTCACATTTACATAAAAATGTCTTTTCCTTATTTTTGTATCACAAATTCCAAGCATTATTAAAGACATAACAGATTACGCAGCATTCTGTGTCCTGGGCCTCTGTCCTTTTGAGATTATGAAAATTGGAAGTTAGTTGGAATTAAGAAATTTTCATTATTAAGTGTGTAAAGTATAAATACAAGTAATTTTTTAAAAACTTTATTTTAACACCTAATACAATTCCAATTTTAAGGATTACTTGCACAAAAAAATAAACACATTTGGTATAAAAATGTTATCACTTTAACACCCTTTCCCCTCAGCCCTCCCACCCCACCCTCATGAACTGCACTCTGTCTGGATGCAGAAACATATAAAGACTAATGGCCCAGATTCGTTTTTACCTACAGGAGTTTCTGTTTATGTACCCAGGTACTCTAGAGGACATCAGCCCACTTTATCACATGAACCATTTGCTTCAGCCCGCTGAATTTAGTTTCACAAAGAAACAAAGCTTATTATAAAGGCATTTAAAAAACCATTATCTTTTTAGAAGCACTTTTTTTTTTGCAACCATTTATATACAGTGTTACATAACAGCTCTGGAGTACAGTACATGCAGCAGAACATACCTGTTGAATATAAAATACTTTTCTTAAAATCTTCATCGTTGGAATTCTTTGAAGTCTACATTATAGAATGCCCATTACTTGGAGAAAATGGTTGAGGAGTACAAATGTCTGCATACGTTGGCCACTGAAATAATCCAAGGCTAACTGGAGTAATATTTGGAGCACACCAGGAGTGCATAAATAATTTACTTACATTATTAAAATACAACCCATAAAATTTAAGTTCAAGATCTTATAGGATTGTCTATGTAAATCCTTTAAGTGGTTGCCTGCAAATGCACTGCTTCTTCTTTTTTTAAAGTCCTATATAAAATGTTGAAGCTTTTTTCTTCCACAAACGAAATGGCCTCCCTTATTTGTGCCGACTGCCTCTCCTCTTCATGGCAGCGGTGCACTGTGGACAGTACCATTTTCCTTTGGGGGCTTCTGTCAATCCAACACATCCATAATGGAACCATTCTATGGGGCACTAGAATGCAAAAACGCCAAGTAGTTTTTAGTAAAAGATCAGGAAGTATGTTAAAACATGCCCGCCCAGCAGATTAAATATTCATAATTAGATTGATGGAGACAGAACTTAGACATCTAGGAGATGGCTTTATAGATCATTTAGTCCAACTGGTAGGGTTCAGAGATGAGGAAATGGAGACACAAAAAGTTATATGCATCTTTGTTAACTCTGAGCTTCATGTAATCTACTCCCATAATCTTAAAATAATGAACACAAATCATTAATTTTTGTTAAGCTGGAGAGTATGTGGATACCAACTCACAAGGACAAGAAGTAAGATGGGTCTCTCACATAGCAGGTAAATGTATTTTAAAGATTTTGTTTAATATTCAGCCTTATTTATTTCCATGGAAAAGATGTGCAAAAAAGCAAAATGGCTGTCTGGGGAGGCCTTACAAATAGCTGTGAAAAGAAGAGAAGTGAAAAGCAAGGGAGCAAAGGAAAGATATAAACATCTGAATGCAGAGTTCCAAAGAATAGCAAGGAGAGATAAGAAAGCCTTCTTCAGCGATCAATGCAAAGAAATAGAGGAAAACAACAAATTGGAAAGACTAGGGATCTCTTCAAGAAAATCAGAGACACCAAAGGAACATTTCATGCAAAGATGGGCTCGATAAAGGACAGAAATGGTATGGACCTAACAGAAGCAGAAGATATTAAGAAGAGATGGCAAGAATACACAGAAGAACTCTACAAAAAAGATCTTCATGACCCAGATAATCATGATGTTGTGATCACTGACCTAGAGCCAGACATCCTGGAATGTGAAGTCAAGTGGGCCTTAGAAAGCATCACTATGAACAAAGCTAGTGGAGGTGAAAGAATTCCAGTTGAGCTATTCCAAATCCTG
>NW_011494661.1:1864780-1865472 GCF_000754665.1 Bison bison bison | reverse complement strand
AACAGACTGGTTCCAAATAGGAAAAGGAGTTCGTCAAGGCTGTATATTGTCACCCTGCTTATTTAACTTCTATGCAGAGTACATCATGAGAAAAGCTAGACTGGAAGACACACAAGCTGGAATCAAGATTGCTGGGAGAAATATCAATAACCTCAGATATGCAGATGACACCACCCTTATGGCAGAAAGTGAAGAGGAACTAAAAAGCTTCTTGATGAAGGTGAAAGTGGAGAGTTAAAAAGTTGGCTTAAAGCTCAACATTCAGAAAATGAAAATCATGGTATCCGGTGCCATCACTTCACGGGAAATAGATGGGGAAACAGTGGAAACAGTGTCAGACTTTATTTTTCTGGGCTCCAAAATCACTGCAGATGGTGACTGCAGCCATGAAATTAAAAGACGCTTACTCCTTGGAAGGAAAGTTCTGACCAACCTAGATAGCATATTCAAAAGCAGACATTACTTTGCCAACAAAGGTTCGTCTAGTCAAGGCTATGGTTTTTCCAGCGGTCATGTATGGATGTGAGAGTTGGACTGTGAAGAAGGCTGAGTGCCGTAGAATTGATGCTTTTGAACTGTGGTGTTGGAGAAGACTCTTGAGAGTCCCTTGGACTGCAAGGAGATCCAACCAGTCCATTCTGAAGGAGATCAGTCCTGGGATTTCTTTGGAAGGAATGATGCTAAAGCTGAAA
>NW_011494661.1:1830608-1864473 GCF_000754665.1 Bison bison bison | reverse complement strand
GATGGACGTGAGTCTGAGTGAACTCCGGGAGTTGGTGATGGACAGGGAGGCCTGGCATGCTGTGATTCATGGGGTCGCAAAGAGCTGGACACGACTGAGCGACTGATCTGATCTGATTTATTTCCTCATAAAGTAGAACAACCTATTTGTAATTAAAGATGTAAGGATCTCCCTGGCTTTCCTTTTTTGGCATTTATCTATTTCTAGATATGCAGAGGAAAAGAATTCCACTGTAAATATATTAAGCGGTTCTATACTCTGACAGAAAATCTTAGCACTCCAAAGAGCACAAAATGAGAGGGATCAGAGAGAGTGCGACACAGTATTCATAGAAATCTCATTCATCATTTCCACCAAGCATCCCAGAAGACAGTTTACAATGTCTTCTTGGGACGGTTTTGCAGTCATCATGAACAGCCCACAAGTGGGTCTGCAGAGGGAGGTGGAAGGAGAGCCTTTTCTATGTGAACCGTGTTATGGGGAGCCTGGCAGGTCAGGGAAGTACACACTTCTGTGTGTCAACTCTGATCAATCTTCAAATTGCTTTAAAATTTTAAACTCTTATTAACAACCTTAGCAGCCTGACATTATTGATTAGCCCTTTATTAGAATTCAGGCTTCTGTCACTTCCCTGGAGGAAAACATGGACAAAAGGGAGCTAAGCAGTGTGACAGTAAGAAGGGAGTGGAAATTACTAGACAAAAATATTCTCAGCATTCAAGAAAAACATATCTCTAACTCAAAATAAGCTTCAAGGAAAGTAAACAGGAATTCTTTTCTTCCAAACCTTATTTTTTAATATCAGAAATGGCTCTTACTGGCTGACACCTGCAGAACACAGCAGGAAATACACTCTAATGGGAGGACAATAACCCACATCAGAAGCCTCACCTTTGCATCATTTTTCCTGAAAGTATTGCTCTAAAGTTCCAATTCTTCATTGTGATAAGAGAACCAAATCCTAGCAAACACAGAATTCTTTGGCAAAAGGGAAAAAGGGTGTTTCTAATTTTCATACAACCTGATGCCTTTTGAGAAATGTAATCTGCACATAAAACCATAAAATTAGCTTTAAAAAAGTTAAAATAGGGAACACATTAAGGGACACTATCTTATTTGGGGGAGGAATATTCCAGCCTTAATATAATTAATATTACTGCAAACCTGTATCCTTAGACTGAGAGACACACTAAACAAAAAATATACATTCCAGTAACAATAAGGTGAGACCTGTTTTTTCATTCCTAAGTAGAAAAATTTAATACTTACATCTTGGTTATCACAGCCCACCATCTCACCATAGGATACCTAGTTAAAAGAAAATTAAATATTTTTATTATGACTATATTAACAAGCACCTAAATTCAAATAACTGTTTATGATACTGTAAAGAAAATAGAGGGAAATACACAGAATATACAACTGAGTTAAGAAACAGGGCATGTAGCCTTATACAGTTTATGGGTTTTTTTTTTCTGAAGGATTTTTGGGGGCAGGGGTGTACAGCAGGATAACAGAGAAATTACATGCTCTTTGAAAGTCTATAAAAACTTGTTCTATAAACTACCTTGACAAAAGAGTCAATTTTTTGAGTGGTTCCTTTAATAAAGATTTTAAGTTTCTTTCTTGGTTATCAACATAAAGTTTTTTTTTTACTTTTTCTTGGGTCATGTTCGGTCATATATATTTTTGCAGTTAGTAGTCTATTCTACTGAAACTTCTAAATTATCTGTTTATTACATGTCATTTCTCATTTTTCTTTTTTCTTTTCATCACTAGCTGGAGAGTATGTGGATACCAACGCACAAGGACAAGAAGATGGGTCTCTAACATAGTAGTTAAATGTATTTTAAAGATTTTGTTTAATATTCAGCCTTATTTATTTCCTCATAAAGTGGAACAACCTACCTATAATTAAAGACATAAGGATTTCCCTGGCTTTCCTTTTTTGGTATTTATCTATTTCTAGATATGCAGTGGAAAAGAATTCCACTGTGCAATATATTAAGTGGCTCTATACTCTGACAGAAAATCTTAGCATTCCGAAGAGCACAAAATGAGAGGGATCAGAGAGAGTGCGACACAGTATTCATAGAAATCTCATTCATCATTTCCACCAAGCATCCCAGAAGACAGTTTGTAATGGTCTTCTTGAGACGGTTTTGCAGTCATCATGAACATGTCTTTTTATCAGAAGCAGGAAGAGGATATAATAAAAAACCAAAGGTATTTTACTGGAGTAAAAAGAACACTAAAAAAATGAAACAGCTCTTTTCCTATTTTATTCAGATTATGCTTCTATAGACACGTCAGACTCATACCTGATTACAAATGCAGTATCGTGGTTCATTGGGGTCATAAGTCCAATCAACCTGACTGTTGGAATCAGATTCTGGTACCACTGTTGCTTGTTGGGAAATTTCCTGTACAACAGTTGACGATGAAGAACATGATGACAAGGAAGAAGAGGAGGAAGAAGATGATGACTGTTGGCTTGAAGACTTGTTGTTGTTTCTGAAAAAGCAGTATCAGTTTTATTTGCTCAGCATCCAGAAGAACTTAATTGAGAGTAACTTCTAATTAATGGCATGAAATGAAATAACAGTAAATATACAAAATACTCTTTAACACTCAAGCCATCTGATAAATGGATGTAAAAGCACAAGTGTTTAGAGCAAAAAGAGCAACATTTTTCATAATAGCTTATTTTTGTTTCAGATTTTGTTTTCTGGAAAACAAAGATATTCAAAGGAAATTCTTTTAAAATATTTCAAAGTTTTTAGAATAAACTTTTAATCTGTTACTTCTTACCACTGTTTAAAGAGTAGGCCATCCTTTTAAGAATTAGTATTAGTTATGGCTTCCGTACAGACATTCTTTGTATTTTTAAGCAAACTGAATACTCTTGATTAGAATCAAAAATACAAATACACGGAAGCATTTGATGAAAATGATAACCATCACCTGATATGGGAATACTCACCTATACAGAACATGAAGCAGAGTGTGTTAAAATCCACAAGAAATTTACCATTATACATATGCTAACAAATTTTAAAAATATGAAACTTTATCATCAGCGGTTATAATAAATTTGGGTCACTAAATGAATTTTTAGATATTTAGCACTTTTGTGGTAACTCTACATTGATCATTCTTTTAGAGATTCATCCACAGGAAGCACAGGAACACAGAAAATATAACATTTACTGACAGAAAATATATTTAAAAATAAACTGATACAATTATGATATAATTCTTTTGGACTAGCAACTGAACTCTCATTATGTATGAACACCTAACACATGCAGGTACTTTGGAAAGATGGTGCCAAATGCTATTAAGTTTTCATATGTGTGCTAAGTCGCTTCAGTCATGTCTCATTCTTTATGATCCTATGGACTGTAGCCCATCAGGCTCCTCTGTCCATGGGATTCTCCAGGCAAGAACACTGGAGTGGACTGCCATGCCCTCCTCCAGGGGGTCTTCTGGAACCAGGGATTGAACCCACGTCTCTCATGTCTCTTACACCGGCAGGCAGGTTCTTTACCACTAGCGCCACCTGCAAAGCCCTTTTCACATGTATGCGTTCATACAATCATCCTAAGAATCGTATCTACAAAATCTAGGGATATTTTCATAATTTCAATTTAGGAGACATAATATCAAGGACTAAGACAATTTGTTCTTAATTAAAATGAAGACCAGAAAACACATGGCAGAACAAGGGGTTATAAGTTAGAAAAGGTTTCATTAATGGTTTATCTTAATGAACAAAAGAAAGCAATGAGAGGTCATCTATTAATAACCCCAATTCAAGACTTTAGAAAAATCAAGGTTTCTTAGAACTTTTTAAGGACTTTACCTCTTTCTAGGTAAGTCATTGTGAAGTAAATGTCATGTCTTCCCACCTCCCCAGAGTTCACCCTGACCCATTATATATATACATGCATGTGTGTGTGTGTCTGTGTGCTGAGTCGTGCCTTACTCTTTGTGACTCCAGCAGCTATATTCTGCCAAGCTCCTCTGTCCATGGGATTTCCCTGGCAAGAATACTGGAGTGGGCTGCCATTTATGACTCCAGGGGATCTTCCTCCCGACCCAGGGATTGAACCCGAGTCTCCTGTTTGGCAGGTGGATTCTTTACCACTGAGCCATTTGGGAAGCTGCCTCTGTTTACTACACGGAAGCCCAGCTGGATGCTAGGTAGTCTGCACACTCAGTAAAGGTATGAGCTACTATAACAATAAAACTTACTTGCTCTTTCTCCCACTCCTTGAGTCGGCTGTTGATGAGCTGGCGTTCTGTGTTAATGTAGTCATGAGCGCAGATGATGATGAATAGCCAGCTGCTTCCCGGGGCATGGAAAACTCTTTTCCCAGCTGAAAGTCATTATTCTTAAATGCTTCATAACTGGCCTTTAAACTTGATGTCCTTCGTCCCTCTTTCATCTTAAAAAAGGCAGTCATTGATATTATTAATACATATAAATATGCACATTTTCTTTTGTCTATTTACAGCATTATTTTGGCTTATCTAATATTATTTTGTTTTAAACCATTATGTTCATCATTGTAATTTAAGTTATTTTACATAAAGATTTAGGATCAGTTTTTACCCAGTTACGAGGTAACTACAGGATGGGTAACTTAATTCGGAATATAGATGATAGCCAGCACAGAAATGAACAAACTCAAGGCAACCTAAGTTCCAAGGCTACAGAGAAAGCCCTGGAACGGGAAGAAAGAATAAAGTATTGTCCCAGCTTTAAACATTAGCTATCATAAAACTAGGATTAAAAATGAAACTATACAATGCAAGAAAACTCTTTTTGTTCACATCAAGTTATTTCTGCTAGAGTCTGCCAAGGATTCAGACAAAACTTAACATTCCGTTTCTAAACCTTTTCTTTTTTACCTGAGCTGTAGCTTGAACTGCTTGAGCTGCTGCCATGGTAATTGCCCCCGCACCAGTTCCTGAAGATAAGGAGCCAATATTATAGGATGCCAGAGGTTGGGAGGAATTCACATTGTAAGCGTTGTTGGAAGCGGCCGTGGAATTATTATTTCGACAACCTGTGTAGAATTAAAGAAGGAATGAAAATGGTTAGACAGAACAAAATGTCAGTGAGCTTAAAGTATATTATTTCTCAGCACAGATACAATGATTAAATTAAAAATTTCATGTCACAAATTTTCTTTTTTTTTTTTTTTCTTCTTACGGTAGACTCTAACCAGGTAAAGAATCTGTATAATTAACCTTAAATGCTGTCATTCCCCTTTATTTTAATAAAAACCAAAAAAGAAAACAATCACATTTAAGATAATAAACTTACCTAGAGTATTTTCCTTAGAGGCATCTGATGTTAGGGTAGATAAAAGAGCTTCAGATTTAAACTTCTTTTCAGGTAAATGATCTGTTGTCGTATGGTGAGAGGTTGGGTTATATTTCCTTTCTGAATATAAATAAAGAATTCATGTGTTTTTAAATTTTAGAGAACTATGGGCAAGGCATAATACATTCATCTGATTATAAACCAAAACAACATTATGTTTTCTGAGAAGACAAGAGAAATAGAACTCTTTGTGCCACATGTCTTATTAACAGCTGACTGCTCAGACATTTAAAAAACTTCAGTAGCAAAGCAGCGAAGTAAGCCATGATGCATACTGGTTTCATATGTAACATGAGAGATTTTTTTTTTTAAAAACATTACCTACAATTTAAAATATTTTTCAATCAACTTTTCATATCAAATTGATTTGTCAAAAAAAGGCATCAGTACAGTCAATCCAGTCAGCTAGCATCTGACTAAACCACTCATTTACTCACTAACTCAACCATTTGAGACTTTATTATATGCCAACAGTAGGCTAAGCACTTGAGAAAGGATGAAAAAGAACACTCCCTAGAGAGAAACAGGTTATTTGTATCTAGAGAGTATACACTGCTGTTAGTACCACACATTCTTCCTTTGAGAATGCCAGGGAAAACAGACTACCTGTTCCCAAATCAAATATGCTCTTCCCAAATGAAGAAGATAAATCTGCCAGTAGTTGCAATGAAAAACTGTATCTCACAAGATAAAAGAAACAGGAGGATATCTGTTTCTCAATCGGTTGTGCAGAGCTAATGAAAGAGAATATATAGATGATACAATGAATTTTTAATTGTTTTTAAGATTTTAGCTCTCCTAAATCAAACTTACTCTCCACTGGAGTATGTGAGTGAGCATGGTGATTGTTCACTGGCTGTGAAGGAGTGTCTAATTCCAGAGATCCTAAAAAACCAAAAAAAGAGAGATAAGCACAGAGATACACTGCCATGAGATGTCACCAGAGAACTTTACACATCAATCAGCTACAGGACTGTGGACCCTTAACCAGCAGAGGACCAGCAAGCTCTGATGTCTATGCCTGTACCATTTTAGTCAAACACAATAGAGGGTCATCACTGCCTATTTTACCCTGCGCCAATCTTATCCTCTTTCTAAACAGTAAGTAATCCATTTTTTAATATTCACCTTTAAGTACAAAATGGGTCAAGGCATGCTAATGTCTGGCTAAGGAATTCACCACATTTGGTACCACATAAGTGGATGAATGGATGTTATAATTTCATTACTGATGAGACCTGAAAAACTCAACCTAGTGTTAACCGAGTTGAAGACCTTTTAATGGGAGATCCTAAAGTATCAGGTGATGGGACATTACTATAGGAAAGAAAATTCTTTGATCATTAAAATGATATATGAATGTAAAGACTTCTAAGGGAAGTTAGGGATTTTGCTTGTGAAAAGTGATGCATAGATCTCTACCTCCAAGTTTTAAAATACTTTTAAAGAATGTCCTCAGTTTATCTTGGTCCCTTGAGATGAAATTATGGCAGGGCACAGGGTGGAGCAGTTTTCATAACTTGATCTGATGACTTTCATATGCTTGTGTCCTTACAGAGGATGCTTCATTAACCTCCCTGAGGTATTGAATAGGCATGGATTTACTGCTTCTCACAGCTATTATCAGCATTTCAAGAAAACAAAACATTTTATTTTGTCTCAAGATACTTATCATCCTCAGATAGGATTCCCTTGGAATGAAGTATCACAAATAAATTAGATAATCATCTAAAGTGATGGACCTATTTTTGAACACAAAAATGCAACTATTGTACCAAGGATTCATGTGTGGTTGTGCCCTAGCTGACCTGTAGAGAGTATATGAATAGAGATATATGTAACCTAACACTCTAAAGAAACCTTTCATCCATGTGTAGAAACAGGTATATGTTCTTGCTACTGATATGCACCAAGAAAAAAGATGCCTGAACCTTTAGTTAAATTATATTAGAAATCGGCCATAATACTGACTTGATTCAACTAACATTTAGTGAGTGCCTACTCAGGGCTTACCATGGAACCATCCGCTTTTATGGACACTGTCTATTTAGGCTGAAGAGCTAAATTCGTTCAAGAAACAGAGCTCATGTCTCCATTTTGGGGAAATCTCCTGAGTTAAACCCTAGGAATGATAAGAGTAAATTATAGCAGGAGATCAAGTCCAAACAGTCCAACTGCTGGGGACCAAATGATCCCACCAGGTGCCTCTGTCCACCAAGGAGCAGGATCTGAGAAGTGTCTACGGAACCAGTGTCTCCTCGGTGACGTGCACATGCATTGCAGAGAAACATGAAAATGGCTTCTTACTGAGAAGAGAAGTTTAGGAAAGACTTCTTTGAGAAAAAGAGGAGATGCTGAAGAACTCATTAAAATCTTTTTCAGTAGCACAATTGAGGGAAAGCTTTAAGGAAGTTCTTAACAAAAAATAACCACTTTCCTCAACACATAAGTGCCTAAACAAACCATGTAATGCCAGATGATTGACTTGTTTCTAAGATGCTTGCATTTCTTTAAATCTTTGTTCCTACCATTCATCTTACTGGCATATGTACATTATTAAAAAAAGAAAATGACTTAATATGTTATCGTCATACAGAGTGAGTGGATGATATATAATTTCTCCAAGTATCCACAACCCAAACAGTCCAACTGCTGGGGACCAAGTGATCCCACCCAGGTGCCACCATCCACCTAGAAGCAGGATCTGAGAAGTCTCTGCAGAACCAGTGTCTCCTCGGTGATGTGCACATGTATTGCCCAATGGTGATGGAAAATTGTAAATTTTACTTACGCCTCTCTAGTATCTCTGTAATCCCAGCATTATCAGCTTCCAGCTCCATTTTAAATTTAGCCAGTTCCTGATCCAGCTTTCTCAAGTGTCGATCTACCTGTTTCAAAGAAGATCAAAGATAACCACCACAATTTGGGACACTATTAAAGTGTCAGTTTAATGAGGAAACCTAAATTTTACTTCTTTTAGTGCATCTGCTCTGGATCCTTGAGCAAGTCAATTAACCTACACTATAGGTTTTTATTCTATAAAATGAGGTTGCTAGGCTAAATATCTCCCAAGTCTCCTTGAATACATTTTAAGAAACCAGAATTGCAATTTGTCAGAAAATGTTTGGAGGAAGTAGGCTATGAAACATAAGCAAAGATGAGGGGTGGGTGGCATAGGAAACTTTTCATATATGCCTTGGGATTACTTTCAGCCTAATCTCCTCCTCCTTATAACAAGACCATCCACACTGCCAGACCATAGTAACTGTTACTTACAGTAAGGAATGAAAGATCCTCAGTCTACAAACAAAGAGCCTCCTATACTTTACACATACATTTCTCTAAGGCAGGAAAGCATACCATTATACTTGTAAACATTTATGTAAAGAGTTGAAACAAAAAGGGCTTTTAGCCAGAAAGTTCCATTCTACAAAAAGCTTGGTCAAAATGGTTTTCTTGAAATACTGTCGCACTTGGTTAAGGTGGCAAAATTGTATATTCTCATTCACCTAGAGATGTCTGGACTGACTTCTGAAAATTTTATAATACCTCAAACTAACAACAAGTCTTCATTTATTTTTTTAAGCTTAATATTAAATATGGAGAAGGCAATGGCACCCCACTCCAGTACTGTTGCCTGGAAAATCCCATGGATGGAGGAGCCTGGTAGGCTGCAGTCCATGGGGTCACTAAGAGCTGGACACGACTGAGCGACTTCACTTTCACTTTCCATTTTCATGCATTGGAGAAGGAAATGGCAACCCACTCTAGTGTTCTTGCCTGGAGAACCCCAGGGACAGAGAAGCCTGGTAGGCTGCAGTCCACGGGGACGCACAGAGTTGGACACGACTGAAGTGACTTAGCAGCAGCAGCAATATTAAATATCTCGATACTTTTTCAAATTTACTGCTTTGAAGTCAAACCAAAAAAAAAAAAAAAACAAAATCTTGAAAAATATTCATGTCATATTATTAGCAATACCTTTTTTCAAATTCTAATGTCCCTCTTAATCACTGTCATAATTAAAGAGTAACTTTCTTACAAATATCAAAATGTCTCCCATACATCAGAAGGCAAAAAATTAAGTAAGACTGTCAATGAAATAATGTGTATGTAAGTGAGGGGGTAGGGAAGAAGAGTACCAAAAGACAATCTGTGGGTGTTAGAGGCCAGGAAATGTGTTTGGTGCATTAAAAGGACTATGTTTTCTAGTCCTTGCTCAAACCTCTTGAGGTAGGCTAGTACTGTCTCCATTTCATAAGTGAAGAAACTAGGCTCAGAAAGGTTAAGCAACACCTGCAAATTCAATAGCTAATGCATTACAGAAATAAGACTTAACTCTGATCTGTTTGTAACAAATTGTGCTTCACTGTTTATACCTAACATTGCCTTCTGAATTTCCACATGCAGGAGCCAATTTCTTAACTGAAAGTAATATAATTCAAATTGAAAAAACATAAAAATATTGTATTATTATTTATATTTTATATATAAACAGCAATCATTGAGATGTTGGTTTGTGACTTTTCAATTAATTCAAAGCCCAATTTTCCTTCCATCTTCACACACGTGTTATTTTTCAGAGCTTTGTAAAAGCTCTACAATATTTAAAATCCTATAGGCTCGGAAAAGGCAATGGCACCCCACTCCAGTACTCTTGCCTGGAAAATCCCATGGATGGAAGACCCTGGTAGGCTGCAGTCCATGGGGTCGCTTAGAGTTGGACACGACTGAGCGACTTCACTTTCACTTTTCACTTTCATGCATTGGAGAAGGAAATGGCAACCCACTCATGTTCTTGCCTGGAGAATCCCAGGGACGAGGGAGCCTGGTGGGCTGCCTTCTATGGGGTCGCACAGAGTTGGACACGACTGAAGCGACTTAGCAGCAGCAGCAGGGTCACATCTATATTGTAGACACACGCTCCTATTCAAAGAACCTGCAGGTAACTGAGCATCCTTTAATGGAACCGCCTTTCAATAATAAAGTATGAACACAGACCTCTTATTCAAGAATATCTCTTACACTGTCAAAATTTAATCTCAAGGGAAATCAGAAAAAATACTCATGCTTAAATTCCAAGTCTACTTAATGCAATGAAAATACTCCACCACCTTTCTTACCTACAACTATATTACTAATAAATACTGAGTTCCTATTGTGTGTATCAGTTCCATTCAGTTCAGTCACTCAGTCATGCCCGACTCTTTGCAACCCCATGAACTGCAGCATGCCAGGCCTCCCTGTCCATCACCAACTCCCGGAGTTCACTCAAACTCACGTCCATCGAGTCGGTGATGCCATCCAGCCATCTCATCCTCTGTCGTCCCCTTCTCCTCCTGCCCTCAATCCCTCCCAGCATCAGTCTTTTCCAATGAGTCAACTCTTCGCATGAGGTGGCCAAAGTACTGGAGTTTCAGCTTTAGCATCATTCCTTCCAAAGAACACCCAGGACCCATCTCCCTTAGAATGGACTGGTTGGATCTCCTTGCAGTCCAAGGGACTCTCAAGAGTCTTCTCCAACACCACAGTTCAAAAGCATCAATTCTTTGGCACTCAGTTTTCTTCACAGTCCAACTCTCACATCCATACATGACCACTGGAAAAACCATAGCCTTGACTAGATGGACCTTTGTTGGCAAAGTAATGTCTCTGCTCTTTAATATGCTATCTAGGTTGGTCATAACTTTTCTTCCAAGGAGTAAGAGTGTTTTAATTTCATGGCTGCAATCACCATCTGCAGTGATTTTGGAGCCCAAAAAAATAAAGTCTGACACTGTTTCCACTGTTTCCCCATCTATTTCCCATGAAGTGATGGGACCAGATGCCATGATCTTCGTTTTCTGAATGTTGAGCTTTAAGCCAGCTTTTTCACTCTCCTCTTTCATTTTAATCAAGAGGCTTTTTAGTTGCATGGCGCTGGGTAAATGGACAATACCTGAAGAATGAGAGAATCCCTGCCTTCACAGGAATTAACACTTAACTAACAAATCAAGATTTATACAAGATTTTTAACATAACAGTATAAACAAATAGTCTCCTAGACGTAACAAAAAGAAAAAGGGTCAGAAGTCACACATAAAGAAAAAACATAATATTGGGGTCTTGTAAGCATAAAGGAGCTATGAATAAGTTAGTGAATAATGGACTGTCTTCAAATAGATGGAAAGAAGGAGTAATAAGGAACTAAAGAATGTATAGAGACACAAAAACAAAAAAGCATTTTTGTCACAGATGTAGACGGTATAAAGAGGTGATGCCTGCATAGGTGTAGACAGTACAGAAGACAAGTGTTAGAATTTCAGTTGGGAGGGAGGGGTTGGGGTGAAATGAAGAATACCTCCCTAACACATACCTCCCTAACCCATTCCATCTCTGCATTTAAGAGCCACTTAATTATATTAAAGACAGTACTAATAAGGTTTATTATATTGGACATGGAACAACAGACTGGTTCCAAATAGGAAAAGGAATACGTCAAGGCTGTATATTGTCACTCTGCTTATTTAACTTCTATGCAGAGTACATCATGAGAAACGCTGGACTGGAAGAAGCACAAGTTGGAATCAAGATTGCCGGGAGAAATATCAATAATCTCAGATATGCAGATGACACCACCCTTATGGCAGAAAGTGAAGAGGAACTAAAAAGCCTCTTGATGAGAGTGAAAGAGGAGAGTGAAAAAGTTGGCTTAAAGCTCAACATTCAGATAACGAAGATCATGGCATCCGGTCCCATCACTTCATGGGAAATAGATGGGGAAACAGTGGAAACAGTGTCAGACTTAATTTTTGGGGGCTCCAAAATCACTGCAGATGGTGATTGCAGCCATGAAATTAAAAGACGCTTACTCCTTGGAAGAACAGTTATGACCAACCTAGATAACATATTCAAAAGCAGAGACACTACTTTGCCAACTAAGGTCCGTCTAGTCAAGGCTATGGTTTTTCCTGTGGTCATGTACAGATGTGAGAGTTGGACTGTGAAGAAGGCTGAGCACCGAAGAATTGATGCTTTTGAACTGTGGTGTTGGAGAAGACTCTTGAGAGTCCCTTGGACTGCAAGGAGATCCAACCAGTTCATTCTGAAGGAGATCAGCTCTGGGATTTCTTTGGAAGGAATGATGCTAAAGCTGAAACTCCAGTACTTTGGCCACCTCATGCGAAGGATTGACTCGTTGGAAAAGACTCTGATGCTGGGAGGGATTGAGGGCAGGAGGAGAAGGGGACAACAGAGGATGAGATGGCTGGATGGCATCACGGACTCAATGAGCATGAGTTTGAGTGAACTCTGGGAGTTGGTGATGGACAGGGAGGCCTGGCGTCTGTGATTCATGGGGTCACAAAGAGTTGGACACGACTGAGCAAATGAACTGAACTGAACTGATACTTGAAAATATGGAAATAACAATGGAATTCCCAGTATTAGATAGCTCAGAAAAAGCAATGGGACCCAAAGAATTAATAACTCAAAAAACCAAATTCATAATTAAAATAAACAAAGACAGAAAAGCCTCAATCACACCGTGGGAGTTTTGTAAGATAGCTTCCAATCAGTCCTACCTCCTGGTAGATTAAAAAAGATTACGAACTGATTACTATTATAAGCAACTATCAGACAATGAGAATTCTTTTTATTCAATTCACCATTACTGTACTAAATCAAATTTGAAGCTGGAAAGGAAGCAGATCACAAGATTTAACTTTAGCTATAAAGCACCAGAATATTTAAAACAGTATTAAACAGTCATAGCAAGAGCTGAGCTGAACATGTCTGAAAGCTATTACTATCTATTGGGTTGGTCAAAAAGTTTGTTTCAGGTTTTCCTATATCACCGTTCGGAAAAATCCAAACAAACATTGTGGTCAACCCCACAATGTTTAATGCTGAACAGGTAAAGCACCAATCCTAGCTGATCACCATAACAGCCCCACAGGTATAAGGTAAATCAAGAATCTAAGTTATTCCATCCCTCCACCTGACCCTATAAGATGGCTAAGATTGATTTATAGTAGTAAACAGGGTACTGAGCCAATTGAGAAACTTTCCATTAACTATAGGTTTCTAACACAAGGCTGACCACAAAGCCTAATTATTGATTTGTTCCCCAGTTAATGTCAATAAATGCCAGCCACAGACGTTTCCTTATTCTACAACCCTAAATCATATCTTACAACCCCAAAGCATAACCACTTTAAATGTACTATCCTTCTGAGCTTTTCAGAGACAAAGGGAATTCTGTCAAGATTATTTTTCAACATATTTAAGATCACAAAAACATTTAAGTCACACTTGGCCTCTGAATAAAACAAATAAATCCTCAGCCTTTAATTATTTTTGCATAGAGCTGTAATCCTTTAGCCTTTCTCTCTTGTCTCTCCCCGTTTTCCAATATTCAAATTTCAACATGTGTTACCTGATGGACTCAAACTGAACTAAATATAGCTTCTTAAAAGTTTTCCCATGATTTTATGGCTTCCAACACTGACAAATTGTGAAAGTTAGATGTTGAGTTGCCCTTTCCCAATGAGCACTCAGTCTACAATGTTCTAAGTTAAAAACCATGGCAATAAGCGATAAATTTCTATTCATGAAGAGATGGAGTAACAGCGAATAGGGAGGGTAAACTGCAGAAGAAAGAAATGATGGCAAATTATTTCTCTGATGATCTATCATGAAAATGATTCTTCACATTCTGAATTATATTTAAACTGGATAAAAATTTGATCTACCTTTAGGGTGAATCAAATACTTAGGCCTTAGCACATAAACTACATCTAATCATTCTCCTAAAACACAATAAGGATAGGAGACAAATCAAAAGGTCAAGCTCATATAATATATTTCCTTAATTAGAGTATCAGATGAGGAATTCTCAAATTTATAGGTAAGATGTGGGCCTGAAATATAATCATCTGAGGAATAAACCAGGATATAAAAAAGGAGCAAGTTCAAGGGTATTTAGCAATGTAAGAGGCTGCTAAAACCATTCAGGCATTCACAAAAAGCTCAAGCTTTATCACAGTATATATAAATCACCTTTATTAGGTATTGTAATCTAATATGGCTTTATGACAGTGACATCTGGCTGAGGAACACAAAAAAGTGTTTAATGACTATGAGTATCAGGATTCTAGAAGGAAATTATTTTAATAAGATAGGTTTTTTTTTTTTTTTTTTTTTCAGTCTGTTAGTCAAATTCCACTAAGCCTACTTAAAGTATTCGTTTGTTTCAATAAACGTCTAATTTCAAAATTTCTTCATTTGTGGATATTTATGTGGTCTCTTATTTTCCCTTAATAAATGAAGTAGTACGGTGCTGGTCACAGAAATAAAAAAATTTACTACCAGTTTTAAAAGTAAATAAGCTATTTTAATAACGAAGAATACAATTAAATACTGTGCTATAGAAAACACTGAGAGGCAGAATCAAACACAATTAATTATACTCAGATGCTGTATCTTAAAAGCTGTAAAAATAATACCTGCTTACTTTACACTGTCATAGTAATATGCTTAGGCAAAGCCATACATACAGTCTTCTCTAAAGTGTATTCCATGCCTCAGTTTAAAATCCTTCACTGGCCTCCCGCTGCTCTGAAACTAAGAACACTGCTGCACTGGCTTTCAAGCCCTGCAAGTGTTGGGTTCGCATGTCCCTCTCATACCTCTCTTCTTCTTTTTCATGACACACCAACCACACTGGCCTCTCTCCCGGTTTAATCTGTCAGACCCTTTTCCACCTAAAACACTGCACTTGGTCCATCATCTGCTTGAAATGTTCTTCCTTAAGCTTGTCACATAGCTGGCTCTTTCTCACCTTCCAAGAACTACCTCAGAGGTCACCTCCTTAGGACTATGCTTATCCTGATAAGCAGACTCTTCATAGCCTCCACTGGTTATTCACTCTTTCCCTCTCTTTCCACAATGTTTATTTCCTTCACAGCCCTTAGCAAAGTCTCCAATAATCTTTATTTAATAGTTTGCCCTATTCACTGTCCAGCTATATCATTACTGCCCATTTTGCACCAGTGACCACTCATATCTGGATATCTATGAATATTTGCTGAATGAGTGAAAGTTATACCCTCCCACTATGTAGAACTGTACAGACAGAAGTATCACTGTTTATTTGGTAAAAGATCTGTAAATAAAAATTATTGTATTTTGACACTTACACTATATCCTGTCCACTCACCTCTGCAGCACAAAGCACTCTAACCTTCCATATGTTAAATGTGATAGGAATTTAATGAGGGTGCATAATTGATTTTTAACATTTTAACAATTATTTATTCATGAGAAATGATGTTAGAGAAGTAAAACAAGAAGCTAAGAGTTAACACGATGACTTCCAGGGCCTAGCAATTCTCAGATAAAGATGAATATACTCAGAGGAGAAGTCTGAACTTGAAGAATAATTATGGTATAATTGCTAAAGCTAAGTGTTCACGTGGAAAAGTAATGGAAACATGTTTCTCAGCTTGGGTGGTGAGTGGGGAGTGGGAACGAGAGGAAAACTGGCATTTGACAGAACAACGCTTTACCGTGTGGCATTTGGTCTCATCAGCCTCCGGAGCTGGGGATGAAGATGAGAGGAAATTACCTCTACAAGAGAACCAAGAGGACAGAGTAACAAGCAATAAAGGTCAAAACAGAACCCTTTCAAACACCAACCACTCTGAGCGATACCCAAGGAGACTGAGAAAGGCCATGAGGGTGGGAGGATGATGAATTAACATAAAATCTCAAGAAGGATGGATTATATAATAAGGATATCATGGTCACATGGAATGAGTATTTAATGAGACATAAGGAGAAAGGGGGGGGGAAGAGTAAAAGAAAGGAAAGGGGAGGCAAAGGACGGGACAGAGACAGGAAAGAGTAGAGAAAAAGCAAAAGGCAGTCTTAGAAATAAATCATGAGGGAATGGGGGGAAAAAAAACAGGTTTAATTTGGCAGAGCTCAAAGGGATGCAGTGGCTTCAGGAAAGTAGAAAACTTGTTAGAGAAATGAGATGAAGTGAGTTTATTAAAGAGTGAGGATCTACTATCTGCCAAACTATGAGGTGGGTGGGTGTGGGTGTGGGTGTGTGTAGACAGATGTAGGTAAGAGATACAGAGACAGATGTAGATATGTGTATATATGTATACAGATGTACCTATATTTGTCTATTTCTATCTCTCTCTGTTGAAAGAGACAAAGAGACCCAGAGAGCACTGGAAGGCACAAATCAATTCTGTGATTTTACAGATAAGGAAACTGAAGTTCCAGGATTATATCAATTTTCCAAATTCCTGCTGTCAGTGAAGTGGCTGAATTCACATTTGCATGAGTCCATTATGGGTCCTTGGTTTTTAACCCATTCATTACATTGCATTCACTTTGTTACATCATTTTTTATTACTTCAATCTCTAGCCTAAATAATCCATCTCCCTCATAAAACTCCTAATTTTTATTTTCACTCTATGTTTTTCCATGACCTCTTAGTGAAATGCTTTCCCCTCAATACTATGCTGAATCCAGGTGCCTGAGGCTCTAAATAAATTCTGTTCAAAACTCATCTCATACCTCTAAGAAACCAACAGTAACTCTGCTTGATTTAGTTCAATCTTTACCAGATCCCTTTAATATCCAAATGTATTCATCTTTATTTGTTAACATGTTTCTGTAACAGGCTCTCCATTTTACTGTGGGCATCTTCCCAACTAGGTAACTTGAGGTCAGGAGCATTTATAACATTTACTCTTCATTCCTCCACTGTACCTACATAAAACTCCATTACACCAAGTACAGAGTCGATGAACAGTACGGTTTGTAAACAAGAGACGGATACATACACCCTTTTAAAAAGCATATGTTTGTTATATATTCTTTTTCTAAATGCATGAAATACTTTTAATAAAGATGTAAAAGTAGTAAAATAAAATAGAAATGAAAGATTAGAATCAAAGAGCTACATGGTTTAAAAAGCACGTAGTTTTTAAATAAAGATTGACAACTAGTCACTATATGTGAGGAAGAATGATACCAAACAAATTAGCCTTGTATTCAAATATAATGTCTTTCTCTATGTTTATAGACTTAATTCAAGACCAAAACAATTAAGAACTTTATTTGGGTTTATTCCACCATAAATCAAGCCACCAGCCCACTCTACCCGTCTTTAGGCAGCGTCTTTTATGAAACTGTTTTTAGAGTAACTGTACGAACAAAAGAGCCTAGGTCGTTATAGCCATTAAAATATTTTCACTATATCAAAGCAATTAGCCATTTCTGTGGTTTTACACAACATATATTTTCTAGTTTAGTATAGCACTCACAATGCATAGCGTACGGGGTATGCACCTTTTATCTGTGTCTTGCTCACCAATGACACCTATATTAACATGTACCCGTTCAATAAAAAAACTGTACCCAGACAAGACAAAAATAAGATATGAATCAATATGCTAAAGCAAATCAAAAGGAAGCATTTGTCTCCAGCTTTAACTTGCTTTGAGGCAGAACCAAAAAAGAGTATTTCCTAAAACATAAACTTTGGGAGATACTATACATTAAAAAAAAAAAGAAAAGACTATAACAGCCTGAGAAATATTGCATATATATATCTTCTTAGTGATTTCAATCGTTAAGAAGTGCTGCTGCTACTGTTAAAAAAAAGAAAAACAATTTTAAGTTTATTTAATCTTGTATTTCCCAGTTTTGCCACATGTGCCAGTTGCTGGAGTACTATCTACTGAATATCACTTAATAGACAGCTGAGTACTATCTATTAAGAGATTCAAATAAGTCCCTTTTTCATTTTAATCAGACTACAAAGAACTGTCAGCACAATCCCCTTAGGTGTGTTCTGCCACAGAAACAATCTCAAGATGATTTATCAGACAAGTAAACACACTACCTTAAGAAGATAAAAATTAGTAAAATAAAGTTAAACATCTATTTTAATACAAAAAAACTCTAACATCAGCTACAATCTTACAGTGACGTAGATATGGCTAAATGTAAGGTTTTTAACTGACTGACTGTGGACTCTCTCTCTTCCACAAAGAAACCAAAAAGTGGACAGTGAACTCTGAAGTTAAATGCAATCAAAAGAGCAGTAATTCAGTTTAGTCTGTCCTTCCTATTACATTTAAGTCAACATCATTTAAAACATAATCCATAATTCAAATACTTATGGCTATTAATTTTTACTTACCAAGTCATATATCTGGTTTGCCAACTGAACCTTCTCGTCTGCATCTTCCAAAGCTTTATAGTAATCCTGAATAAAAACATTCATGTTTCAGGAACAAATTAATAATTTAAAAATCTGTGTATCCAGGACCTATAACTGCATTTTCATTATCGTGGCTTGTTATCACTGTCAGTCATTACAGGGCTTCCCTGGTGGCTCAGATGGTAAAGAATCAACCTGCAATGAGGGAGACCCAGGTTCAATCCTTGTGTTGGGACGATCCCCTGGAAAAGAGAATGGTTATCTACTCCAGTATTCTTGCCTGGAGAATCCCATGGACAGAGGAACCTGGTGGACTACAGTCCATGGGGCTGCAAAGAGTCAGACATGACTAAGTGACTAAGCACTCAGGAACACACATTATACATGAGCCATAAAAATCCAGTTAGGGATAGGGTGGGGATGAGATAGTATTAGAAATTTTAGACAACAACCAAGGATTAAAGGAAGAGAGAAGAGATAACAAATAAACACCATCCAAGTCTAGCTATACTAGTAAAAATTATGTGAGCCAAAGAGTAATTATTTTTCTTTAAAAATAAATGTTATTTAGGATTCATCTAATTTGTAAAGAGTATTTACGTTCTCCATTTTTAAAACTTATTACAAACAACTACTGAAAGGCTTCTGACCTGCACATCCATTATGCAGTTGTTCTATAACTCTCATTTTAAGCTAGGAATCAATTCTCCCCAGTATAAAGCAAACTATTTTTTCTTAAATTCTATGAATTTCCATGAAGTGTCAAGAGTTTTTAGGGTATATCCAAGCTGTGCTACACCAAAAACCTAGTAGGAAAAAGGGATGATGAATGACTTAAGATGTATATGTGTGATGTCTCTACTCACACACACTTGGGCCTCCAGGTATCCTGCAAGTCAGGGTTAATTCTATAAAAGATTCTCAAGTTTTTGTTCCTAACAGAGTAATATTCCCTCCACGTGGTAAAATAAATAACACCAGTAGTTTCCAAATTTCTTTCTCAGTTGATTCTTGAGCAATTCTATGAAGGTTAAGGGTAAGAGAGCCATTATTACTCAGAGATATTAAAGGACATGTCCCACATCACAAAGTCAAACTGCAGAGTCATGAGTAAATCCAGGGCTTGTAGATCGTTCTTCCAATATGTCCCCAAATTAACTAGATCGTATCTTTAAAGCAAACCTTGAGGGGAGAGCTGCTACTCATTCTAATCTGGAAGGGAGCTCTAAGTACTACAAAACTTGTCAGGATTCTGTTCTCCTGTGATTCCGCCAACGTAGGTACTTAGCAATATATGAAATATGCTTCAAGATTGCTAATTTTCATCCCAGTCTGTTGCCCAAATTGGAAGATACTATATTGAGTTGGTCAAAAATGTCATTCGAGTTTTTCCATAACATTTTATGCGCTGAATGAGCTTTTTGGCCGACCCAATAGATCTAAATTACCAAAATGCTTCAATGTTTAAAAGTTCCTACACCTGAAGCTCTAAAATGTAATGAATCATTTTTAATTTTGTACATCATTTTAAAATTCTAAAGAGCTATTGATAACTTTCCCTCACTTTGATATCCCCCAAACTATTTAATATTAAAATATCTTCCTCAGCTGTGCTGTGCTCAGTTGCTCAGTCATGTCCAATTTTCAACTGCTGAAAGTCGTGTTCAGTCTTTTGTGACCCCATGGACTGTAGCCTGCCAGGCTCCTCCGTCCATGAAATTTTTCAGGCTAGAATACTGGAGCAGGTTGCCATTTCCTATTGCAGGGGATCTTCCTGACCCAGGGATGAAATCCGAGTCTCTTAGGTCTCCTGGCAGGTGGATTCTTTACCATTGTGACTCCTGGGAATCCCCTATCTTCCTCTGAGAGTTCCAGAATTTACAGATAAATCATCCAGAGTGTTGAACACACCTTTTTGATGGATGCCATTTGTTCTTCTCGCCACTCTGGCTTATTTTTCTTTGCATTCATGAAGAATTCACTGACTCTTTGTTCTAGCTGATCCATTGCATCTAGGACATAATAAAAACATTTCATATTTAGATGACCAAACTCATACACTGAATATACATGCTTTGATGTGAAGAAAGATGTGATGTGAAAATATCTGACTACATACACTCTTTTACTTGGTCTGTAACTTAAATATGTCACATTCTAATAAAATTAATAAATATATCTTAATTATCTTAGTAAAGAAAAATTATAACTTTCCCTACTGACAATTTATTTTGTAAAATATCTGATCACATACATTTTTACTTGGTCTGTAATTTAAATATGTCATGTTGTAATAATATAAATATGCTTTATGCAATAATAAATATATATTATACTCTAATATAAATATACTGTAAATATATACTCTAATAAGTGTACTTTATAAATATATTTATAAGTGTAATATATATATATAATTTACTAATTACCTTAGTAAAAGTTATAATTTTCCCCTAGTGAAAATGTATTTTTGTTACTTCAAAACTGTTTCTGATAGTCAAAGCAGTCACCAAATATAGATTCCATCCCACAGTTATTGGCTAGTACAGGCTTGGGGTCACAAACTAATGGTATTAAGTCAGGCAGATGTGCCCAAACACAATTTCTTATTGAAAGCACTACTAGATAATCCTCACTTTTCTTTCAATAAGAAAATGTGATAAAAAGGTTTTAACCTTTTGTTATATACCATTAAGCACCACATATACAATATTATTTATCTGAGATAAGTTTTTTTCTGAAATGTGTGCTAAGAACAGTCATTTCTATGCTAAAAGAGAAAAAAGTAAAGGGATTTTGTTGCTGGGTAAACTAAGGAAAACTTTTTACTATATTGTTTGGGAGATTTGCAGTGCTCAATAGTGCATCTCTTACCTTACAAAGAGGTATCTCTTGTTAATTCGTAATACCTATTAAATTTAGACAATTCTAATTATTGTAAAAAATGCTAGTTTAAAAAAACCTCTGATTTATATAATCAAGTCGATATTGTTAGAGAACTTAACATTTGTGATATAAAGTACAAAATAACAACTACCCTTTATTGAATGCCCACTTTTGTATCAGGTACTAAACATTCTAATTTCTGTGTATTTCTTTTAATCCTCAAGACCATAAAAATCCCTCAGAAGTGGTAATGTGGTTAAGGCCAATGAATTAAGTCAGTTAAGCCCTAAAATGAACTCAGATCTATCTGATGACTATGCTCCATCCTGTAGAAAATACCACTTTAGCAAATGTTTAGCATTTCAATTACATTAAAGTTAAAATGAATTTTGTGAGCAAGGTGAAGAAATACAGAATTCAGACTTTTACACTATAATGTGAACAAAAGGTGACTTCCATGATGTATCACCTTGCATTATGTACCACATAAAACCAACAGGAGGCTGAGAAAAGAAAAGTCATGATCAATGGGTATGGAAGTGTGTGCAGCGGTGGTAGAGAAGTGGGGGGACAGGTTCTTAGCTACCTCAAGATTCCCACTCTGGAACGTTCTGTTCTCTGATTGCTTTCCGTGATACTCCTTTCCTCCTTATCACACCCCAAAATCCAGATCTTCCCCTAACTATACTTTTCTAAGAAAATCTGTCAGCACAAGAAATTTACCTCAAACCTAATTCTATGTATAGTCTAAATACAGCTAGAACACAGGGGATCAAAAAATGTCTTCTGCAGGAATAGCCCTTAAACAGTTAAGGAGTACTTACACTTTTCCGAACCAAAGGAGTGACACGCAGCCAACAAAGTACACTGGGTTATACACTTTAATTACGTATCACATCATTCATTTCACATTCTTAATTTTTAATATAGTATCTCTACAAGACAGCTGGATCAGCTATATTATACTCATTTCACAAAGGGGGAAGGTGTGTGAGGTTCTTTCAGAGCATGATGGACTCCAAGCGTACTGAGCGCTGTTTTCTTATTTCAAAATTTTGCCTTGTTACCTCTAAAGTTATTTATTCTCTACCCTCTCTAAATCAAAAACATGACCATATAAACTAAATACTGCTCTGTGAAACAGCAAGGTTATTTTAGGGAAAAAGTATCCTGACCACCAAGCTATAACCAAAAGAAAAATAAAAAATTTTGCTACAGCAGACAAGAAGCTTTACTGTAAAATTTTATTTCCTTTCCCATTTTGACTGACAAACTATCATACTGTTTGGCAGTTGAGAATGCATCCTTTATCGTGTAACTTTTCAAATGGGACATTCCAAGTTCACCACAGTCTCTAAATAACTACATACAACCTCTGCTTCTATGTGTTGTCCGCTCTTGAATTTTGCCTAGCATCAACTTTAACAAAAATATAAATGCTGAAATCTATGTTCTACACATAAAGTCTCAAGTCAAAATCTTCGCAACATCTATGCCGATGTGCACTAAATCGTATCTACATTCTCAAAGAAAGTACAGAAACTTTTATTGCACAGTCCCAAATTCGAGAAAGGAGCATACATGCTCTAATGCCACCTTCTCTTGTAAGTCAGGAGAAAAGTAGTGTGGTAGACAGAAGAGGCAAGATTTGGCATTGCCAGTTCTTTTTGACAACTCCTTCTGTACTAGCGAATGAGCCGGAGGAGAGCCAAACACCAGAGCCGCTGACGTCGATGGCACGTAAGTCTGTCACTGAACGCGCGCAGCGAACAAGGGCAAACGCGCCGACTTACTCTGCACCTGCAGGTCCATCTCGCGCATCTCAGTGAAGCGATCCCTCAGGTCCATTGGAAGCTGCTCAATCACTGTCAAAGGGAGATTCCGTCAGAGGGGCGAGGCCAACGGCGAAAGTACGCGTTTACGTCACTGCGTGTGTGCGTGCGTCGAGGGGGGTCGAGAGAGCCCGCAGCCCACAACGAGGCTGCCAGTTACCGTGAGAAAGAAACATCCCCCGCCTCCCCCTCCCTCCCGCCATCCCGCCAGCCGGTCTACTCCCGCCCTCACCCGCCCGCAGGTACCCCGGACGGGCCAGCCAGCGCCGCCCACTCACTTTCCAGATAGTCCTCTAGGTACAACATCGTGGCCCTTAGAGCTGGGGGAGCGAGGGGGTCCAGGGGTTTATTTGTGTCACTCGCTGTCGCCGGAGTTTTGTCTCTTCCAATATGGCGCCTCCGCTAGCAGCACCCGCTCGGCTCCGGCGGAAAAAAAAAAAAAAGAAAAAAAAGGCACTTTGGCGCCTGACGGCGCTTGCCTCACCGCCGCCCGGAGCGGTCATTGGCTGGCTGAATCAATGACGTAACCGACTGGACCCCGCCCCCGCGCCCTTGTGGGAAGTGTAGTTTTAGTCCCTCCCCAGCAAGCTTGAACTTGCTGGCAGTTCTCCACGTGGAAACTACAAAAACCAGGCGCCGGTGCGAGCCGTGCGCAGCAGAATCTGAAATGCGGTGCCGCTATTTATTTGTTGATTTTTTCACGGGGGATGACGGGAGTTGTATGCTCCTGCAGAACACAACTGGGAAGAACTTTTCACCTGTTCTTTCTTGCTGTGATTCCATGCCCCGACGTTTGTGAGTCATGGATTTCAAGTAGTGCTAGGCAGACGGCGAAGGTTCTAACGCTAGAATAATCAGCAAAGTTCGGGCAATTGGGATTGTTTAAAACAGAGCTCATTGCTGGAATGTATCCTCAGTAAACAGTCCCAAATACACAAATGGGACGTCTGGTTGGCTACCGTATAACTAAAATAGTTTACACTTAGAACATAGAATAAATATTTCCTGTATTGAAAGATGCATCAATAGTTCTCGATAGCCTGTTATACACTGTATTTTGAGGTCCGTCTCGTCTTCATTCTAATGTAATTGACATATACGTACACCTTCACGGGAAAAAAAGTGAGCAACCAGGAATAACGGATGATGTCTTAATATCTAATGGGTTATTTTTGCAATAACTATATAAGGTTGAATAAATAAACTGTATTAAACGTCTGTCACCCCGGACGTTGTCTTTTTCTTTCGATTACTTCCCGCGTTTGTTCAACCGTGTTATATTTAGCCCTTCACTGCTGAGTTTGTTTCCTTTTTCTTAAAAACGTTAACACTCAATAGAGATTGGGTATTGTTATTTTTCACCTGTCTTTACTTAACTTTTTTCCCCCCCAGGGAAATGTGTCTTTAGTTCATAATTTAATATTCTATTTCTGTTTTTCATATTGGAGCTGAAACACGTTATGTATTTGCATTTCTTTTCTCCCTCCTTTTTCTTATGCACTAGACTTTTCCACAGTTCTTAATCAGGAGAGTTACCTGTCAGATTGATGAATCGCGAAGGAAATTTACCTGAGTCTCAATGAGAATTACCTAGTTTATTTTCTGTACTTTTATCTAAAATCTGGGGCTTCCCTCATAGCTCAGTTGGTAAAGAATCTGCCTGCAATGCAGGAGACTTGGGTTCAATTCCTAGGTCAGGAAGATCCCCTGGAGAAGGAAATGGCAATCCACTCCAGTATTCTTGCCTGGAAAATCCCATGGACACAGGAGCTGGGCGGGCTACAGTCCATGAGGTTGCAAGAGTCGGACAGGATTTAGCGACTTAAATCTTCCTCCCTCCCTTCCTTCTTCTGGCTGTTTTTAAGACATTTTTGATATTTTTGCAATTCACGGTGGTGAATCTAGGTTTGAATTCCTTCCTTCCCTCCCTTTCTCTTGCCTTGAAAGCACACACACACACACACACACAAACTTTTTTTAACCATGCTTAGGATTTAAGAGGATTTCTGAATCTCAGGAATAATGTCCTGCAACAATTATAGAAAATTCCCACCCTTTATCTTTTTAGTGTTATTTCTTATTTTTCTCCATTATATCTTAGAACATCTATAGGACATTGGTAAGAATTTCTCACTTTATCCTCCATTTCTCTTAGCCTTTCTTTTATATGGTCCATCTCAAATTTTTCAAACACTTTTTAGTTTTATAAGTTCTGTTTGCTTCTCTTTTTCTGCCATTTTCTAATTTCCTATACAAATTAAGAATAGTCTGTATTCTGTTAATGGAGAAGGTGATGGCACCCCACTCCAGTACTCTTGCCTGGAAAACCCCATGGACTGCGGTTCCTGGTAGGCTACAGTCCATGGGGTCGCTAAGAGTTGGACATGACTGAGCGACTTCACTTTCACTTTTCACTTTCATGCATTGTAGAAGGAAATGGCAACCCACTCCAGTGTTCTTGCCTGGAGAATCCTAGGGACTGGGGAGCCTAGTGGGCTGCCGTCTATGGGGTCGCACAGAGTCGGACACGACTGAAGTGATTTAGCAGCAGCAGTACTCTGTTAAATCCAGTACTGAAAATGTTATGGGTCTTTTGTGCTGTCTGCTGTGTCTCCTAACTTTTGCACATGGTGTCTGCCTCCTTGTGGGTTATTATCTGTGACTCTGTGGTGTGTTTCTGGGATTGTAACTGGAAATTCTTACAGGCCATAGTTAAAACTCGGAGAAAGCAATGGCACCCCACTCCGGTACTTTTGCCTAGAAAATCCCATGGGCGGAGGAGCCTGGTAGGCTGCTAGAGTCGGACACGACTGAGCGACTTCACTTTCACTTTTCACTTTCATGCATTGGAGAAGGAAATGGCAACCCACTCCAGTGTTTTTGCCTGGAGAATCCCAGGGACCGGGGAGCCTGGTGGGCTGCCGTCTATGGGGTCTCACAGAGTCGGACACGACTGAAGCGACTTAGCAGCAGCAGCAGAATAGTTAAAACTAAGTTTTCCTAGAGATTATTAGAATTTACTTCTGTAAATTTCTTGGAGGCACCATCAATTCTAGTACCAGATTAAATTATCCACTTGAGGTTTATTGGATTGTACAGATTGAATGAATTTGGGCCTCAAATCAAAGTGGCTTATTATAGATTGTCAAGGGAGACTTTTTCTTCTGGAGTCCCCTGATCAAGACAGGCATGAAGCCCACTGGCCCTCACTTACTTCTCAGTATGCTTTCATTTTTCTTGCTGCCTTTCTTTTTATCCCCTGTGAGAATTTCTTCACTTGTTACTAGTACATCAATTTATTTGATTTTTTAACCCAGCATTTTTGGTTGTTTTCAGCAGGTGGTTCATTCACAATTAGCTGAAAGAACATGCTGTCAAAAATTGAAGAAATAGAAGTCCATCATTTCAGGTTAATTTGAGCTTCTTCAGGGAGTTTTCCATATTAAGGAAACAGAGATAATATATCATTTGCAATTCAGTCAATATATATCCACCACTCCAGAGAAATAAAAAAATTATAGCACTTACACCCTATGTATTTTATTTAATGGATGTGATTTTTGTTGGTTTTTTTCTTTGTTTCTTTTTTTATTGAAGCATAAGTGACTTATATTACTTTCAAGAGTACAATGTATGATTTGATATTTGTTTTTTTAATGTTTTGTTTTCATGCAATTTTAAAGGTTGCTTTCCACTTATAGTTTATTATAAAATAAAGTTTTTTCCATTTATATTTATTACAAAATATTGGTTATATTGCTTATATTGTACAATACATCCTTGAGCCTATCTTATACCAAGAGTATGTAATGACTGTAATTATTATTCTTGGACCATGTATCAGCTGCAGAAAATTGTACACAGATGTCATAGCTTCTTACATCATTAACTCATATAGCAAATACTACTTGGAGTAGCTGCCCACTTAACAACCACTACTGCATTTCTAGGAAGGGCCCCTTCTATATAGGGATGACCATATCTGTATTACATTACTGTACAGCTGATTAGAGCTTATTAACTTACCAAGAACAGACCAAAGCCGGACCTGTCAGATGCATTCTCTTGGGATTTTAAATTGGGAATGAAGAAGCTTGAAAACTGATGTCAGAGTGACAGAATTGCATTAATTTCAACACAATAAATAGGTGGTCCACAAACTCCTGTTGCCAAGATTCTCCAGAGAAACTCTGTTTTTTTCCTTGCCTTTTTCTCCTTTTCTCTGTCACTTTTGATAACATGAGTTGTGTGATCTTGAGAAAGTTATTTTAACACTCTGTGCCTCTGTTTCCTGATCTGTAAACCAGAAATAGCAATAGTAACAAAGTTATAGGAGTGTTAGATTGAAATAATACCATCCATGCAAAGCACTTAGGTTAATGCCTGAGAAATATTATACAATAAATGACAGCTTCTTTATCATCATCATTAAGACTGTTAAGACCCCTTGTAAGTTATCCATATGCAGATGCCCCTTTGTTCTACTCTTAGCTTTGCGTTAGATCCCTGCTGATTTTGCGTCTGGACACCACCTAGAACTCACCTGTTGTGTTGCTAGTGTCATACTAAATTCAGAGAATTGGTTCAAGAGAGGCTACGTGAGAAGACTGCACTGAAGGCTAAGTAGAAGGAATCAGAAGAGGTTCAAAGCAGATGCAACATGACCGTCTTGGACAGGAGTCCAAGACAAAGGAAAATTTAAATTCTTCATATAGCATGTCCTCAGGGGAAGCTTTGCCTATGGCTTAAGGTTCTGCTGCTTCCCTGTCTTACAAAGAAAACTATCATCTTGAAAACTTGCTAGTAAAACTTTGAAATGAGATATTTTCTTCACTTTGTGCCAATCAATATATGCTCCCTGACAGACCTCTATAATAGAGTAAAATGCTATCTTTATAAGACTTCTCTAATTTTACATCTTTAAAATCCATTGAGCCATTTACTAGACCAGTTATAAGCAGAGAATAAGGTGATGATTTAGTCTCAAAGCCATGTCCTACTCTTGGGACCCCATGAACTGTAGCCCACTAGGCTTGTCTGTCCATGGGGTTTTCTAGGCATGACTACTGGAGTGGACTGCCGTTTCCTACTCCAGGGGATTGAACCCTTCCCAACCCAGGGATTGAACCCATGTCTCCTGCATTGCAGGCAGACTCTTTTTTTCTTTAACATTTTTTCCTCTTTTTAAAATTTTTAGTTTATTATGTATTTATTTTTTATTGCTCTGGGTCTTTGTTGCTGTACACAGGCTTTCTCTAGTTGTGGTGAGAAGAGGGCCACTCTCTACTTGTGGCACATGGTTCAGTTGTCCTGTGGAACGTGGGATCTTCCTGGATCAGGGATTGAACCCGTCTCTCCTGCGTTAGCAGGCGATTCTTATCCAGGAACCATCAGGGAAGTCCCACAGAGGGATTCCCTACTGCTGAGCCAGCAGGGAAGTCCAAGCAGTAGGGCAATAGTCTTACTTTCCATATCTGTGGATGTTTCCAGCCATTCCCACTCTCAATACTCACTAAAGAGATGTCGTTAAAGAAGGCTCTACTTTCCTGACCTGGTTCCTGGGTGTTTGTGATGGAAGAATCTGGGGAAGAGGAGAGGAAGAAGATGGCAGGTGACTAATGGGAGCAGAATTAAGAAGACACTGCAGAGAGGATTGCTAAGTGAGGGTTCAGTGCATGGGAGAGGGAAAATACTGAACAGAATGTTGGATAATTGGTTATGAAGCTGTTACAAGATCATTTCTTCAAGACAACTGGAAATTCTGGATAAAAAGCTTGAAACCCTCATGTGCTGGAAATGAAGCATCAACTCAGAATAGTGAGCAAAAGTTGGAACAGAAAGAACTAGAGAGTTTATTGCCTTAATTGATGGGTGGTGGAGTTCTGACTGTAGCAGAGTGAAAATGAAATTTCTAGTTGAAAGATGGAGCCACTCCTTCCATGGGTGCCGTATCTGCAAACTAAAATATAGACATATTTCATGTCCCTATAAATGTTCTGCTTGACCATAAACACAGTGTATCCAGTCAGCCAATCCCCAAAACCCAAGCCCATTGTGGGCTCTATATGTATTTCCTTCAACCAAGCAAGCTTGACTATGTGGCCCCAGCAGATTAGATATTTTTACTGATATTTAACCTCTTCCTTGTTCTTTATTCTTCACTTTACAAAAGCTTCCTGCCTTCAACCCCATTATGCAGTTCTCCAAATGGAGACGGTCCACTTCAAAAAGTGTTAAATAACATTTTCTTACATCACCTAAATTGTCTTCATTATCATTTTTTAAAAAGAGGCTTCAGCTCATAGATTGTAGGGAGATAAATCTAATCAATCCTAAAGGAAATCAGTCCTGGAAATTCATTGAAAGGACTGATGCTGAAGCTGAAGCTCCAATACTTTGGCCACCTGATGCGAAGAGCTGACTCACTGGAAAAGACCTTGATGCTGGAAAAGATTGAAGGCAGGAGGAGAAGGGGACAACAGAGGATGAGATGGTTGGATGGCATCACCAACTCGATGGACATGACTTTGAGCAAGCTCCAGGAGTTGGTGATGGATAGGGAAGCCTGGTGTGCTGCAGTCCGTGGGGTCGCAAAGAGTTGGACAGGATTGAGTGACTGAGATGACTGAAAACTAACCATCTTGCAAAAAGCCGGTGACCTCAAAGGGCTGTTGCTTCTGTGAAACTGACAGTTTGTTCTTATCCAGGAACCATCAGGGAAGTCCCACAGAGGGATTCCCTACTGCTGAGCCAGCAGGGAAGTCCAAGCAGTAGGGCAATAGTCTTACATTCCATACCTATGGATGTTTCCAGCCATTCCCACTCTCAATACTTACTAAAGAGATGTCGTTAAAGAAGGTTCTACTTTCCTGACCTGGTTCCTGGGTGTCAAACTGCAAAGAAGGTTGCCAACCATCCACCTGAAATCATAAGTGAAAAGGCTGCTGCTACTGCTGCTAAGTTGCTTCAGTCGTATCCGACTCTGCGACCCCATAGACGGCGCCCACCAGGCTCCCCCGTCCCCAGGACTCTCCAGGCAAGGACAGACCCCAGACCTACACCCGTGCATGAGGGTAGAGTCCAAATTGAGACTCTCCACAAAATGCAGGGACCCTTTAACAGGGTAGTAAGCATGGGTCTGGCCCACTGAAAAGTGAGAGAGTTCATATGCAGACAAATACACTAGTACCCAATAGGGTTGCTCCTCAGACACAAAGAAGAACTTCTGTTGGAAATGGGCTCAGGTTCAAATGTAACAACTCACTTAAGGAAATGAGGACTCTGAGAGATTGATACCAGATGAAATAAGCAGGGGAATTCTAAAAAGGTAAGTCTTGGAAATCAGGATTGATGAAATTAATACAGAAAGCAGAACAAACAAGAAAAAGAGAAAAAGATATGAAAATTTGAGGATCAGTCTTGAAGTGTCAATACCTGATCGCTAAGAGTTCCAGAAAGAATAGGAAAAAACGGAAACACTAAAGTGTACATACTCTATGACTCATACTCATGGAGGTGAAGTTTCTGAATAGGTAAAACTAATATAGGGTGATAAGACACAGGAGAGTGGCCACCGCTGTGGAAAGTGAGGTGCTTAACTAATCAGAACATGTTACTGACCACGTCTGTTTCTTAAGCACTGCTCTATTCCCAGGGTCACTCAATTCCTACTTTTTGATGAATAAACGGAAGCACTATTAGGTGTAACGGCTTTTCAATCAGACAGACTTGTGTTTGAACATTGTCTCTGTTATTTGCTCTTATGACCTGAGCCAAGTTACTCAATATTCCTAAGACTGTTACTTCACCCTTGAAATAAGAATAAGGAAGGGTATTTTGCCCTATTACACTGTGGTGAGGCTCAAGAGTAACATATAAGAGTACCTAGCACGGAGTCTAGTACAGAAGTATAACCATGAAACACTATTATTTGTAGAATTGACAGTACCATTAAGTAAATGGTCCAGTAAGTTCTATTCCAAGGGCATTACAACAGGAGCCGGCAAATAAGAGGGAGCATTGTCTTTGGAGGATTAAAAATAATAAAACTGACTTTTGCAATCTGCTTTTATTGTCACAATGTGCCAGTGAGTCTAAACAATGTCAGTGATAAAACATTTCTCCCTGAAAAAATATTTTGTTGGTGTAAGTTCTAAACAATCTCTGAAGTTATGGTTGAATTTTTACAATTGGCATTACATACTCCTGTTAAATACTGGGTCGGAAATAAACATTGAAAGCATGCTGGTTTATAAACACAAAGATGCAGAACTTGAATTATTCAGTTATGTAATTCTATATGATCACTTGAAGTTTTCATTTGTATTTTAAATGTAAAACAGTGAAATTGTGAACTGCTGGGGTAATATTTCTGTTTGTAAAATGCAAATTTTAGCTCATACATGAAACATTCCTGAATTTAAATAATATCTTGAAAATTGAAATGTATTCTTTTAAAATTGTTAGCTTTCTTGTTTGATATTTCAGTGCTATTACATTTTAATGTAGTTCTTTATTCGTGCAACACACCAGTATGTTTTCCCTTTTCAAAAATTGCTTAAATGTAATTAAAAGGGATTAAGCCATTACTTCTTTCCTTTTCACTGTAAAATTAATTATTCATTACGAGCATGACTATATAATGAAATTTAATAAAAGAACGTATACTGTCTGGATTTCTTTTCTGGACATTATCATTATTTATTTCATTTAATTATTATTTTTGAAAATAATTTTCTTAAATTATTAAGAAAGGGGAGTATATTAAGAAAATTATCTGCTCCAGGTGTTAGGTATGCTGGAACACTTACTTAAAGGCTTCTCACAGTAGGTTATAAATGTAATTATGCACAATGACATCATGGTCTATAACTACTTTTCTGTGTTTGATTTTGAAAGCCTTAGGTGCACTAATATTCATTTTTGTGAGACTGGTAATATAAAGATAAATTATCAAGCATCTTCTCTTTATGTTACAACATGAAAACATTTCAGTGACTGTATGGATATTTAACAGTGCTGGAAAACCTTAAAATATTTTCCTTTTCCTTTTCTTTTCTTGTTTATCACAAAGTAGCTTTATGATATTGACAAGAAGCAGTGTTTGGAGAAGTCAAGTTTTTTTTTCTTATTTTAATATAAATCTTGTTTTTAATCATTAAAGACTTAGGAAGTCTTATTTTGCTACTAGGGGCAAAACATTTTTCTAAACTTAGGATATTCCTACCTCTGAAGAAATTGAATGTGGAAACATGACAATACAGTGCTTTTTTTTATACACTCTGTACATAAATATCTTATGAAACTCACTACACTGTAGTATAGAGCCTGCCTCCCTATTAATTTGGAATTCCTCAAGGGCAAAGACCATGTTTTATTCATCTGTTGATCCACAGATCTGAAGGTAATATGAGTTTAATAAAGATGTAATGAATTATTGAATAAATGAATTCATGAGTATCAAGCACAAGTTCATAAGTTTCCAAGTTCAACCAGAGACAGCAAGATGAAGTTATCATTATTGCTAACTACTAAGCTCTGTGAAGAAAATAGGATTCCAGCGGTCATTTAAATAACTAGAATGGAATGCTGATGAGAATTTTCTAAAAAGAACATTTTCAAAAACTCTCAGATACAAGAGTTGATTGACTTCCAAAGTGGCTTTTAATTAGAGTTGCCTAGAAGAACAGGGGCTTCCTCTATGGTTCAGTGGTAAATAATCTGCCTGCAATGCAGAAGCCACAGGAGATGCAGGTTCATTGGGAAGATCTCCTGGAGGAGGGCATGGCAACCCATGCCAGTATTCTTGCCTGGAGAATACCATGGACAGAGGAGCCTGGTGGGCAAAGTCCAAAGGGTCGCAAAGAATCAGGCACAACTGACGAAACTTAGCACAGAAGAGTAGGCAGAGGGAAACTGAAAGTAATATGGTAATTCATGATGCTCTGTATTTAAAAAAAATCATTTGGAGTCCTAAATATTAATGTGATCAATAAATAAGGCTCCTAGAGAACCTGAGAAAGAATAATATTTAGTTCATTTTTGTGAACATTTATCAAACAGCAAATACCACTGATACAAAATATGGCTATAACACTGTTTTTGCTTTTACAGAATGTACATCTTGATAAGAGAAGCAGATAGTTAGGGAAATCCTATAAATACAGTCTGGTAAGTGGCCCAAAGAAAGGCAATGCCAAAGAATGTTCAAACTACCGCACAATTGCACTCATCTCACACGCTAGTAAAGTCATGCTCAAAATTCTCCAAGCCAGGCTTCAGCAATACTTGAACCCTGAACTTCCAGATGTTCAAACTGGTTTTAGAAAAGGCAGAGGAACCAGAGATCAAATTGCCAACATCCGCTGGATCATGGAAAAAGCAAGAGAGGTACAGAAAAACATCTATTTCTGCTTTATTGACTATGCCAAAGCCTTTGACTGTGTGGATCACAATAAACTGTAGAAAATTCTTCAAGAGATGGGAATCCCAGACCACCTGATCTGCCTCTTGAGAAGCCTATATGC
>NW_011494661.1:1827328-1830508 GCF_000754665.1 Bison bison bison | reverse complement strand
CAGAGTACATCATGAGAAACAGTGGGCTGGAAGAAGCACAAGCTGGAATCAAGATTGCTGGGAGAAATATCAATAACCTCAGATATGCAGATGACACCACCCTTATGGCAGAAAGTGAAGAGGAACTCAAAAGCCTCTTGATGAGAGTGAAAGAGGACAGTGAAAAAGTTGGCTTAAAGCTCAACATTCAGAAAATGAAGATCATGGCATCTGGCCCCATCACTTCATGGGAAATAGAAGGGGAAACAGTAGAAACAGTGTCAGACTTTATTTTTTGGGGCTCCAAAATCACTGCAGATGGTGATTGCAGCCATGAAATTAAAAGACGCTTACTCCTTGGAAGAACAGTTATGACCAACCTAGATAGCATATTGAAAAGTAGAGACATTACTTTGCCAACAAAGGTCCGTCTAGTCAAGGCCATGGTTTTTCCAGTGGTCATGTATGGATGTGAGAGTTGGACTGTGAAGAAAGCTGAGTGCCAAAGAATTGATGCTTTTGAACTGTGATGTTGGAGAAGACTCTTGAGAGTGCCTTGGACTGCAAGGAGATCCAACCAGTCCATTCTAAAGGAGATCAGCCCTGGGATTTCTTTGGAAGGACTGATGCTAAAGCTGAAATTCCAGTACTTTGGCCACCTCATGCGAAGAGTTGACTCATTGGAAAAGACTCTGATGCTGGGAGGGATTGGGGGCAGGAGGAAAAGGGGACGACAGAGGATGAGATGGCTGGATGGCATCACTGACTCGATGGACGTGGGTTTGAGTGAACTCAGGGAGATGGTGATGGACAGGGAGGCCTGGCGTGCTGCTATTCATGGGGTAGCAGAGTCGAACATGACTGAGCGACTGAACTGAACTGAACTGAAGTGGTTCAGGTCCCAAATGGTCAAATTTGGGAGATGCTACTAGGTTATTCAGCAAGAGGAATTTACACAAGTTTGATTGAGAACTGAAGGTCCTTTGAAGAAGGGTGAAGGTCTAGATTTAGTGGAAGGAAAAAGTGCTGGAGACCAAAATAAAGATGTAGTGGATAAGATATCCAAATATTCAGGTACTTTCTAGCCATCATATATCATGTTTTTATTGCTATATAGGTAGCTAACAAGGGGCTTCCCAGGCAGTTCAATGATAAAGAATCCACCTGCCAATGTAAGAAATGAGGGTTTGATCCCTGAGTCAAACATTTATATCCACACAAAAAAATGTGCACGTGGTTGTTTATAGCAGTTTTATTCAGAGTCGCCAAAAGTTGGAAGCAACGAAGATGTCTTTCAATAAGTGAATGGCTTATAAACTGTGGCACATTCAGAAAATGGAGTAGTATTCAGTGCTAAAAAGAAATGAGCTATCAAGCCATGAAAAGATGTGGAGGAGGTAAGGCATATTACTAAGTGAAAGAAGCCAGCACGCAAAGGCTACACACAGCATGGTTCCAACTACGACATTCTGGGAAAGGCAAAAGTATGACAACGTTAAGAAGCCTGGTGGGTGCCAGGGATTACAGGGGGGGACTGGAAGGGTAAATAGGTGGATTTCTAGGGCAGTGAAGATACTCTGTATAATATAATGATGGAAACGTGTCATTACAGGTCATTATACATCTTTCCAAATCCTTAGAACGTACAACATCAAAAGTTGTGAACCATATTTTTTTAAATACGTACTTTGCTGTTGCTGCTGCTGCTGCTGCTAAGTCACTTCAGTCGTGTCCGACTCTGTGCGACCCCATAGATGGCAAGCCATCAGGCTCCCCGGTCCCTGGGATTCTCTGGGCAAGAACACTGGAGTGGGTTGCCGTTTCCTCCTCCAATGCATGAAAGTGAAAAGTGAAAGGGAAGTCGCTCAGTCGCGTCCGACTCTTAGCGACCCATGGACTGCAGCCTACCAGGCTCCTCCATCCATGGGATTCTCCAGGCAAGAGTACTGGAGTGGGGTGCCATTGCCTTCTCCAAAATATGTACTTTGGGTGATTACAATGTGTCAGTATGGGCTTCCCTTGTGGCTCAGCTGGTAAAGAATCTGCCTGCAATGCGGGAGACATGGGTTTAATCCCTGGGTTGGGAAGATCCCCTGGAGAAGGGAAAGGCTACCCACTTCAGTATTCTGGGCTGGAGAATTCCATGGACTGTATAGTCCATGGGGTTGCAAAGAGTCAGACATGACTGAGTGACTACTCGCTCAGTCAGTATAGATGTGTCAGTATAGATTAATCAGTTGTGACAAACATCATTTTGGTGGGGCATGTTGATATTGGGAGAGGATGTGCACAAGTGGAGGCAAGGAGTATGTGGGAAATCTCTGTACCTTCCCCTCATTTTGTTGTGAACCTAACACTGTTGTAAAAAAAAAAAAAAGTAGAACTCTTAATTAAAATAATAAATAATTGATATATTTCTACTGCTTGGAAAAGAGCACCTGCTTGGAGCCACCAGAGTGTTCCATACCACCCCAGCTGCCCTGGCCCTTCCTACTAGACTCTCTGAGCCTCACTTATTATGTAGTTATGAATGAATAATCTCACTCAGGTGAGACCAACCTCTGTTCTATGGGCTGTTAATTATTTTGGTGATCACGCCTGATACATTGGGTTTCTCAGGGGGCGCTAGTGGTAAAGAAACCACTCGCCAGTGCAGGAGACCTAAGGGACTGAGGTTCAATCCCAGAGTCGGGAAGATCCCCTGGAGGAGGGCATGGCAACCTGCTCCAGTATTCTTGCCTGGAGAATCACATAGACACGGGAGGCTTTTGAGCTACAGTCCACAGGGTCACAGAGTCAGGTACCACTGAAGGGACTTAGAATGCATGCACCTGATACACTATAAAGTATTAATTTAAAAATGGGTTACAAATACTGTGTGAAATATGATAGTCAGATCAGATCAGATCAGATCAGTCGCTCAGTCGTGTCTGACTCTTTGCGACCCCATGAATCGCAGCACACCAGGCCTCCCTGTCCATCACCAACTCCCGGAGTTCACTCAAACTCACGTCCATCGAGTCAGTGATGCCATCCAGCCATCTCATCCTCTGTCATCCCCTTCTCCTCTTGCCCCCAATCCCTCCCAGCATCAGAGTCTTTTCCGATGAGTCAACTCTTCTCATGAGGTGGCCAAAGTACTGGAATTTCAGCTTTAGCATCATTCCTTCCAAAGAAATCCCAGGGCTGATCTCCTTCAGA
>NW_011494661.1:1821200-1826967 GCF_000754665.1 Bison bison bison | reverse complement strand
TGAGTTCCTCTTCACTTTCTGCCATAAGGGTGGTGTCATCTGCATATCTGAGGTTATTGATATTTCTCAGGGCAATCTTGATTCCAGTTTGTGTTTCTTCCAGTCCAGCGTTTCTCATGATGTATTCTGCATATAAGTTAAATAAACAGGGTGACAATATACAACCTTGACGAACTCCTTTTCCTATTTGGAACCAGTCTGTTGTTCCATGTCCAGTTCTAACTGTTGTTGCCTGACCTGCATTTGATTTCTCAAGAGGCAGATCAGGTGGTCTGGTATTTCTATCTCTTTCAGAATTTTCTACAGTTTATTGTGATCCACACAGTCAAAGTCTTTGGAATAGTCAATAAAGCAGAAATATGATAGTACCTTTAATTAAAAAAAAAGTGTATGTGGATGGATCCATACACACTCAGAGATATATGTAGATTTAGACTTGAATTTACTTTAGTTAGTAATTATTTCTGAGCAAAAGTGAAAATAGAAGTGACTGTATTTTCTACATATATTTATACATTTTCCAAAGTTTTAAAATTATTTTGTAATCAAAAATATATATGAAGAGACAGAATGAGAGGGAAATAAAAGCGATCAGATGGGTAACCTATGTAGTGTGTTGTGTCTGCCTCCCCAGTTTTTCCCAAGATCTATAAAACTGAGCACATACCTGCCAACTATTTTTTTAAATCATCAGTTTTTTTCTCTAAAAAGCTTCACGCTGAATTGTGCTGCCTACAGTGTCAAAGTGGTATCCAGGAGTCAAAATACCAAGCCAAGTCATTAAGTAAAGGAAACAGTCAGGATTCTTGGTCTCGTTACCTAGTCTCTTTATCAGCCTCGGGTCAGACACATAGAGGTCAGGATCTGGGGGAAGCAGATACACAAATAGGAAATGAGGTCAAGAACACAAGGAGGAAAGGATTATTTGCCAAGTGAAATCCTGGAACACTGGGCAACATGCAAAATGCTAAGTTCGGCTAAGGTAGCAAAAACATTGTTCAGGCTTCAGGACTAATTAATGATAGAATTCTCACACTGTGCGGATTGTGTGCTAATAACGGGAGGGCGTGATGCTGAGAGGAAGGGCGCGATTAGCCGTATGCTACCACTTGAGCTGCCTCCTCATCTAGCTCAACAAGTGTGATTTTAGGGCTGAACTAATGGTGTAAACAAGGAAGTTTCTATGTCATATAGATTATAAGTGGATCCTTGGAACACATAACATTGTTGGATGCCTAGGGCCTTGATTCATAACAAGACTATGTTACAGATATGATTGCTAAACTGCAGACCAGTGGTTCTCAACCAGAAGTGATTTTGTGCCCTGGGGGACAGTTGGTAATGTCTGGAGACATTTTAATTGTCATGACTTGGGGTAGTACTACTGGCATCTAGTAGGTAGAGGCCAGGGCTACTGCTAAACTTTCTGCAGTGCACAGAAGAGCCACCTGCAACAAATAGTGTGCTGCACTTAGTCCCTCAGTCACATCTGACTCTTTGTGACCCCATGGCCTGTAGCCCGCCAGGCTCCTCTGTCCATGTCGATTCTCCAGGCAAGAATATTGCAGTGGGTTACCATACCCTCCTCCAGGGGATCTTCTCAACCCAGGGATCGAACCCAGGTCTCCTGCATTGCAGGTCGATTCTTTACTGTCTGAGATATCAGGTAACAAATAGTGAGCAGGTCCCAAATGTCAAGCTTGAGAAAACCTGCTGCAGACTGATGTTGTCATTGAATTCCCAGACTTCTTGGGTCAATGTTCCATGCTTGTCAGTAACATTATTGTCTCCTTAACCAAACAGTGTTGGTTTGAGAAAGTTGTACAGTAGAGGGCAGTGATAAACAAAGTTTTATATTATATTACCATTCGTCCTCCATAGTTTTCTTCCTTTTTCTACTTCTCTAGTCCCTAAAAGTGATAGCAGAAGCAGATCAATAAAAATAAATAACTTTATACTTTTAATGAAAATATCATCACATTTTATGCAAAATTGTAGTAGAAATTTTAGAATAAAAGATCCAAAAATGTAGAACCCATGACTTCTTAGTGTATATCTTGAGCACTGACACTTGCAACTCTTTACTCACTAAAAAAAACAAAAACAAACAAAAAAATGATCAATGGCATCTAAATATTAAGAAAATGAAATGTATTTCATATATTATACGAATGTATAATTGATGATACTTTTTTGGTAGACTATTCCAGTATTTAATAACTTATTTCTGGGAACTGCCAAGCCCATCACATTTTACCAAAGCATATGTTCTTCTGCAGTTGATTTAATGAAATTCAGACACATTTATTCTCTTCTCACTGGACTGTATATATTCAAGGAACTTTTAAAATATATATTTAGTTTTTTCCAAATTAATAAATAGTCATCAAAAAACCCAGAAAATCAAAGAGGGTTTGAGATAGTCCATTTTTTTGTACTCAACATCATACTTCCCCTTAGAAAAATAAATAATAATATTACTTACTCTTATTAATTTCATTGTAATAAAAATTATGATATAATAAAAGACTAGGAATCTTCCCAGTCTTCATCAAATCTATCAATATTTCACTGTGGTTTCAGAATTCTACGTTATGTGGCAATAAAAGCATTTCCATTTTAAGATTTTTAATGTTCACTCCATTTTCTTCTAGCTATCTTAAGATTTCTTTATTAATATGCTTAAACAATCTGAAGTTTGGCTTCAAATTATTAAATGAGAGAGGCAATCTAAAATAACTCTTTTTTAAATGATCATTCAGTTGTCCCCAAATTTTGTAGATAGAAATGAAGGGAATAGTTGATAGTTGCATGTAGATTTTTTTCAGAGTAACACCTGTATGTGGTAACAATTTAATGGTATAAAGTAGCTTAGAATACAGCGCAACAGACTTCTGCCCTGTCCTTCCTCAGATTTCTTCCTTTCTCTGGAGGTAAATACTCTTTCTGTTTTTAGTTCTTCTAGTAGTTGCCTTGGGAACTCAAAATTTCATGTTTATAAAGTTCTTAAATTATTAATTTTGGGTAAGATATATTGTCTTTTCAATACAAAAGATGAAAATTTAGAACACTTACACTCCCTCCTTACTTTCAGGGTTTGATAAATAATTGTTCTTTCATTGGCTATGTTTGTAATGTTAATTAGATATACACTAAAAGTGTACAACCCTAATCCTAACTCCAACATCTTGTGCAAGCATCTCTGGACTTTTCCCTTGGAAGAAGGAGTCACTAGTGTGCCCACCTTGTTTTCTGTCTTGACTCCTCCCCTTCAGTTTCCCACCTTCTGCAGGTGTATTGTTAAATTGTCATATTTGTTAATATGTTTTGTCTTGTAACCACAGACTAATCTTCCTTCCATTGTATCTGCTGCTGCTGCTGCTAAATTGCTTCAGTCGTGTCTGACTCTGTGCGACCCCAGAGACGGCAGCCCACCAGGTTCCGCCGTCCCTGGGATTCTCCAGGCAAGAACACTGGAGTGGGTTGCCATTTCCTTCTCCAGTGCATGGTGAAAAGTGAAAGTGAAGTCACTCAGTCGTGTCCTACCCTTAGCAACCCCATGGACTGCAGCCTACCAGGCTCTTCCGTCCATGGGCGTTTCCAGGCAAGAGTACTGGAGTGGGGTGCCATTGCCTTCTCTGATGTCTCTAGGATGACATTAAAAGATTAAAAATAAACAACATTTAAATCATTAGGACAATAAAAGTCTGTTTTAGTTCTTAGGCAAAGAAGCTTTTCTTCCTTAGAGGTCCAACGTTGCAACTGTGGGGACAATCGAAAGTGTTTTTATTACCAGTTTATAACACTTCACCAAGTCAATGGGGTGCCAGAGTCAGATACGACTGACCGACTATCACAAAGTGCTCAAAATCATACCATTTTTGGCTTAGTTTTATATTTGGACCATAGATTGTTATTTATAGCCCTTTCCCCCTCGCCAACCCCCATCCCTGTAGTTTCTAATTATTTCTCTATTTTTCTTATATGAAATCTTCAACCACCTTTAATTCACAATTATACTATCTCTCTCTTTTTATATTCTACTCTAATTGGGCTTTCCTGGTAGCTCAGACGGTAAAGCGTCTGCCTACAATGTGGGAGACCTGGGTTCGATCCCTGGGTTGGGAAGATCCCCTGGAGAAGGAAATGGCAACCCACTCCAGTATTCATGCCTGGAAAATCCAATGGACCAAGAAGCCTGGTGGGCTACAGTCCATGGGGCTGCAAAGAGTCGGAAACGACTGAGTGACTTCATTTCATTTCACTTCACTAATTGGTACTGATTGTTGTCTGAGCTTCCTACACAGTTGTCATCCTAGAATATGCCTTTCTTTTAAACTGGTATATGAAATATAATTAACTTTAAAATACTGACTATATATCCTGTATATCCTGTTACCTTGCTAAATTTACTTAGCTGCAATAAGTTTGTTTTTGTTTTTTTCTTGTAAATGTCTTAATATTTCCTGTATAGATAATCATATCATTTGTGAACAAAAGAAATATTGTGGCCTGAATTATCTCCCCCAAATTCCCAAGTCCTAATCCCCTGAGAATGTGCCTCCACTTGCAAATAGGGTCTTTACAGACGTAGTTCATTTAAATTGAGGTAAAAGCCTTTCCTCAATGCAAAGAAATAGAGGAAAACAACAGAATGGGAAAGACTAGAGATCTCTTCAAAATAATTAGAGATACCAAGGGAATATTTCATGCAAAGATGGGCTCGATAAAGAACAGAAGTGGTATGGACCTAACAGAAGCAGAAGATAGTAAGAAAAGGTAGCAAAATTACACAGAAGAACTGTACAAAAAAGATCTTCATGACCAGATAATCACGATGGTGTGATTACTCACCTAGAGCCAGACATCTTGGAATGTGAAGTCAAGTGGGCCTTAGAAAGCATCACTACGAACAAAGCTAGTGGAGGTGATGGAATTCCAGTTGAGCTATTTCAAATCCTGAAGGATGATGCTGTGAAAGTGCTGCACTCAATATGCCAGCAAATTTGGAAAACTCGGCAGTGGCCATAGGACTGGAACAGGTCAGTTTTCATTCCAATCCCAAAGAAAGGTAATGCCAAAGAATGCTCAAACTACTGCACAATTGCACTCATCTCACATGCTAGTAAAGTAATGCTGAAAATTCTCCAAGCCAGGCTTCAGCAATAAGTGAACCGTGAACTTCCAAATGTTCAAGCTGGTTTTAGAAAAGGCAGAGGAACCAGAGATCAAATTGCCAGCATCCGCTGGATCATGGAAAAAGCAAGAGAGGTACAGAAAAACATCTATTTCTGCTTTATTGACTATGCCAAAGCCTTTGACTGTGTGGATCATAATACACTGTGGAAAATTCTTCAAGAAATGGGAATACCAGACCACTTAACCTGCCTCTTGAGAAATTTGTATGCAGGTCAGGAAGCAACAGTTAGAACTGGGCATGGAACAACAGACTGGTTCCAAATAGGAAAAAGAGTACGTCAAGGCTGTATATTGTCACCCTGTTTATTTAACATATGCAGAGTACATCATGAGAGACGCTGGGCTGGAAGAAGCACAAGCTGGAATCAAGATTGCTGGGAGAAATATCAATAACCTCAGATATGCAGATGACACCACCCTTATGGCACAAAGTGAGGAGGAACTAAAAAGCTTCTTGATGAAAGTGAAAGTGGAGAGTGAAAAAGTTGGCTTAAAGCTCAACATTCAGAAAACGAAGATCATGGCATCCGGTCCCACTACTTCATGGGAAATAGATGGGGAAACAGTG
>NW_011494661.1:1817829-1821100 GCF_000754665.1 Bison bison bison | reverse complement strand
AAATAACTGCAGATGGTGATTGCAGCCATGAAATTAAAAGACGCTTACTCCTTGGAAGGAAAGTTATGACCAGCCTAGATAGCATATTAAAAAGCAAAGACATTACTTTGCCAACAAAGGTCTGTCTAGTCAAGGCTGTGGTTTTTCCTGTGGTCATGTATGGATGTGAGAATTGGACTGTGAAGAAAGCTGAGTGCCGAAGAATTGATGATTTTGAACCGTGGTGTTGGAGAAGACTCTTGAGAATCCCTTGGACTGCAAGGAAATCCAACCAATCCATCCTAAAGGAGATCAGTCCTGGGTGTTCATTGGAAGGACTGATGCTGATGCTGAAGCTCCAATACTTTGGCCACCTCATGCGAAGAGTTAACTCATTGGAAAAGATACTGATGCTGGGAGGGATTGGGGGCAGGAGGAGAAGGGGATGACAGAGGATGAGATGGCTGGATGGCATCTCCAATGCGATGGACATGAGTTTGAGTAAACTCCGAGAGTTGGTGATGGACAGGGAGGCCTGGCGTGCTGCGATTCATGGGGTGGCAAAGGGTCGTACACGACTGAACGACTGAACTGAACTGAATTAAGGTGGGTTCTAATCAAATATGACTGGAAATTTAGACTCAGACACACAAAGAGCAGACCACCCCCAAAAGTAACCAGCCTTATTGCACCTTGACTTTGGTCTTGTAGACTAAAGAAACAGGAGAAAACAAATTTCTGTCATTTCAGCCACCCAGTCTTTGGAGCTTTGTTATAGAAGCCCTAGAAAATTAATGTAGACTATTTAAGTTGTCTTTTCTATTTTGTCCTCAATTACACTGGGCAGATGCCTGCAATGCAGTGGACCCCGATGTGATTCCTGGGTCAGGAAGATCCCCGGAAAAGGGATAGTCTACCCATTTGCAGTATTCTTGGGTGGCTCAGATGGTAAAGAATCTGCCTGTGATGCGGAAGAACTGGGTTCAGTACCTGGGTTGGAATAATCTCCTGGAGAAGAGAACAACCACCCATACCAATATCCTTGCCTGGAGAATTCCACAGACAGAAGAGGCTGGTGGACTACAGTCCATGGGGTCGTAGAGGGTCGGAAACAACTGAGCGACTTTCACTTTCTTTCACACTGAGTAGAATCCCTAGAATGTTAAAAGTATTAGTAAGGAAAATGTTCCTGCCTTATTTCTAGTTGTAAAGGCTAAGCAATCAGTTCAATTCAGTCGCTCAGTCGTGTCCGACTCTTTGCGAGACCCCATGGACTGCAGCACACCAGGCCTCCCTGTCTATCACCAACTCCTGGAGTTTACTCAAACTCATGTCCATCGATATTTCTCCCGGCAATCTTGATTCCAGCTTGTGCTTCTTCCAGCCCAGTGTTTCTCATGATGTACTCTGTGTATAAGTTAAATAAACAGGGTGACAATATACAGCCTTGACTTACTCCTTTTCTTTTTGGAACCAGTCTGTTGTTCCATGCCCAGTTCTAACTGTTGCTTCCTGACCTGCATACAGATTTCTCAGGAGGCAGGTAAGGTGGTCTGATATTCCCATCTCTTTAAAAATTTCCCAGTTTGTTGCAATCCACACAGTCAAAGGCTTTGGCATAGTCAATAAAGCAGATATTTTTCTGGAACTCTCTTGCTTTTTCAAGATCCAGCGGATGTTGGCAATTTGATCTCTGGTTCCTCTGCCTTTTCTAAATCCAGCTTGAACATCTGGAGGTTCACAGTTCACGTACTATTGAAGCCTGGCTTGGAGAATTTTGACCATTACTTTGCTAATGTTGTGAGATGATTGCAATTGTGAGGTACTTTGAACATTCTTTGGCATTGTCTTTCTTTGGGATTGGAATGAAAACTGACCTTTTCCAGTCCTGTGGCCACTGCCGAGTTTTCCAAATTTGCTGGCATATTGAATGCAGCACTTTCACAGCATCATCCTTCAGGATTTGAAATAGCTCAACTGGAATTCCATCACCTCCACTAGCTTTGTTCATAGTGATGCTTCCTAAGGCCCACTTGACTTCACATTCCAAATGTCTGGCTCTAGGTGAGTGATCACACTATCATGATTATCTGGTCCGTGAAGATCTTTTTTGTACAGTTCTTCTGTGTATTCTTGCCACCTCTTCTTAATATCTTCAGCTCCTGTTAGGTTCATACCGTTTCTGTCCTTTATTGTGCCCTTCTTGGCATGAAATGTTCCCTTGGTATCTCTAATTTTTTTGAAGAGATCTCTAGTCTTTCCCATTCTGTTGTTTTCCTCTATTTCTTTGCATTGATTGCTGAGGAAGGCTTTTTTTTTTTTAATCCCTCCTTGATATCCTTTGGAACTCTGCATTCAAATTAGTTTATCTTTCCTTTTCTCCTTTGCCTTTAGCTTCTCTTCTTTTCACAGCTATTTTTAAGGCCTGCTCAGAAAACCATTTTGCCTTTTTGCATTTCTTTTTCTTGGCGATGGTCTTGATCCCTGCCTCCTCTACAATGTTACAAACCTCCATCCATAGTTCACCAGGCACTCTATCAGATCTAATCCCTTGAATCCATTTCTTACTCCCCCTCTATAATCATAAGGGATTTGATTTAGGTCATACCTGAATGGTCTAGTGGTTTTCCCTACTTTATTCAATTAAGTCTAGATTTGGCAATAAGGAGTTCATGATCTGAGCTACAGTCAGCTCCTGTCTTGTTTTTGCTGACTGTATAGCGCTTCTCCATCTTTGACTCCAAAGAATATAATGAATCTGATTTTGGTGTTGACCATCTGGTGATGTCCATTGTAGAGTTTTCTCTTACGTTGTTGGAAGAGTGTTTGCTATGACCAGTGCATTCTCTTGGCAAAACTCTATTAGCCTTTGCTCTGCTTCATTCTGTACTCCAAGGCCAAATTTGCCTGTTACTCCAGGTATTTCTTGACTTCCTACTTTTGCATTCCAGTCCCCTATGATGAAAAGGACATCTTTATGGGGTGCTAGTTCTAGAAGATCTTGTCAGTCTTCATAGAACTGTTCACTTCAGCTTCTTCAGTGTTACTGGTCAGGGCATGATACTGAATGGTTTGCCTTGGAAACGAACAGAGATCATTCTGTCATTTTGAGATTGCATCCAAGTACTGCATTTTGGACTTTTTCGTTGACTATGATGAGTACTGCATTTCTTCTAAGGGATTACTGCCCACAGTAGTAGATATAATGGTCATCTGAGTTAAATTCACTCATTACAGTCCATTTTAGTTTGCTGATTCCTAAAATGTAGATATTCACTCTTGCCGTCTCCTG
>NW_011494661.1:1802371-1817729 GCF_000754665.1 Bison bison bison | reverse complement strand
GTTTGACCACTTCCAATTTGCCTTGATTTGTGGACCTAACATTCCAGGTTCCTATGCAATATTGCTCTTACAGCATCAGACTTTACTTCCATCACCAGTCACATCCATGACTGGGTGTTGTTTTTGCTTTGGCTCCATCTCTTCATTCTTTCTGGAGTTATTTCTCCACTGATCTCCAGTAGCATATTGGGTACCTACAAACCTGGGGAGTTAACCTTTCAGTGTCCTATCTTTTTGCCTTTTCATACTGCTCATGGGGTTCTCAAGGCAAGAATACTGAAGTCGTTTGCCATTCCCTGTGTGATCAATTGCTCATATTAAACATGATGGTGCTGTGCTGTGCTGTGCTTAGTCACTCAGCACTTTCCAACTCTTTGGGATCCCATGGACTATAGCCCACCAGGCTCCTCTCTCCATGGAGATTCTCCAGGTAAGAATACTGAAGTGGATTGCCATGGCCTCCTCCAGGGGATCTTCCCAACCCAGAGATTGAACCAAGATCTCCTGCTTTGCAGGTGGATTCTTTACCATCTGAACCACCAAGGAAGCCCAAATGTGATGACAATTATGATGACAGTAGGAGTTTTGAAGGTAGCATTTATCCAACTGAAGAAGTTCTTCCTTTCTATTCCTAGTAGTGTTGACAACTGTTTTACAAAACTGTGAATCGGTGTTGAATTTTGTCAAATACTTTCTGTAAATCCAGTCATATTATATATAATTTCCCCCCTTTGCTGAGATAACATAGTGAATGTCATTAATTGAGTTTTTTTTTTCTCTCTCTCTCTCTTTTTTTTTTTTTGCAGTATCTTCGTTCCTCCACCAGGGATCCAACCCATGCTCCCGGCAAGGGAAGCATGGGATCCTAATTCCTGGACAACCATGGAATTCCCTCATTGATTGATTTTTGAAGATTAAACCAACTTTGCATCCCTGGGATAAACCCCACCTGATTATACTACAGAAATATTTTCTATATTTTGATGGAATTGATTTTTTAATATTTTGAGGACCTTTTGTGTCTCAGGTCATGAGGATTATTGGTTTCTAGTTTTCTTTTCTAGTCTTTTGTATGTATGTTTTGATATTAGGATTATGTTCGTCTCCAGCCTGGAAGTCATGAGGAATTCTAAAATAATATGCTCTTTGCTTCACCACTGTGCTGGAGAAGTTAAAAAATATATAAAACTCCTAAATTATTTTCTCAAGGAATTCTAACGAATTTGTGACTGTGATAAAATAATTTTATTTTTGTAATCAATAAACTCCAAATATGATTCTACAAATTATAGGATTGTGGCATCAGGGAAATTCACAATCCTACCAGATCTTGTGTGAGTAAAATGATTTTTTTTGTTGTTGTTTAAAAATGAGTAGGGTAGGAAGAATAGGAATGGGGTCTTGTGGGAAGTTTCTGATGACTCAGAGGTCCTCAATTCCTGAATCTTTCTTAGCTTCCACTGCCAGAAAAAACAAATCCTCCTTTTGTGGTAAAGTGAGGACATTCTTGCCTTAGTTGAAAATCCCTTACTGACCATTCCTGAGACAGTTACCTCTCAAGGGAAGCTAGTCTGCTCATCTCTCACTGGCATTTCCTCTGATTGTCTTCAAAAGGACATGTAGGATCAAATTCCAGCCTGACTCAGAGACTAAATCAAGTTAAACTGAAGAAAAGGCTAACTTGCCCACATTTGCAACATTGTGCTAATTTATATAGAAAATGGGAGAATAGAATTTCAAAGAGAGTGTGAAGATACTAAAGTAGAAAGGGAGAAACAATTTTAGGTAAGGCTGGATTTCTGTATATGGGTTCATGTAGATAAGCAGTTGGGAGTAGTTCTCTGACTGGTTGACTATGTATTTAACAGTAACCTAGATTTAATGAAGTTGAAATGTCACTGTTCCTTTATGAGAAGAATCTAAACAGGAAGGCTGGAATGGACTTACCAAATGTGATTTTGTCCCCTTAATCTTGTCTGCTTTGTGGACCAGAAGATCTCCCTTTTACCAAGACACGGAGAAACATATTTATGAGGAGAGCACCACTAACTTTGAAAAATACTCTAGAAAAATATTCTGTAAACCTGGAATGCTGGTATAAATGATGCAGTTGGCCTGAGTTCTTTGATTACAATGGGGATGCTGGAATCCAAAGCAGCATGAGCATTCAAATAGGGCATTTAACTACTAGGGGCAGAATGGGTTTGATGTTAATAACCACCAGGGTTTGAATGGTAATCTGAATGATCTAACCTGCAAAGATCTTTGGTGATGGCTAATTGTTGGTTAGGTCCTGGTATATTAAATAGATGGGCAGCACGCACCTGAAGGTACTATTTATTCTCTATAACCTTAAACTCAAGGTCTAGAGAACAGGAGCTTGATTGGAAGCCCTGTATTACATTCCAAGGGGCTTCCTGGGTGGCACTAGTGGTAAAGAACCTGCCTGCAATGCAGGAGACATAATGAGACCTGGGTTCGATCCCTGGGTTGGGAAGATCCCCTGGAGAAGAGCCTGGCAACCCACTCCAGTATTATTGCCTGGAGAATCCCATGGACAGAGGAGCCTGGCAGTCTACAGTCTATATGTCTCAAAGAATTGGACACGACCGAAGGGACTCAGCATGCATTCATTAGGTTCCAAGACCTCAGTCAGTTTAGAATACCTAGAATCCCTTAAGTGAAGAGGAGACTGGAACAGTGGAGAAGAGACCTCACATCATTGTGAACCAGTGACATCACTTTTCTTACTAACCTTCCCAAAGAAACAACAGGCACTTAAGGGAATACACTTAACTATTATGAGGCTAGTGGATAGTTCTCTCAACTAATTGTCAATTCTTGGGTACGAAGAATTTTCATGATCCACAAGTGAAAGTAAGTGCTTATAGAATTCATGTAATTAGTAGAGTTTTCAACTGACTTTGCCTCCCAGTGGGCCCAGTGGTGCTCTGAACTCAGTCTAGGATAATTACCCTTGTTCCATAATATAATGTTGAAATAGATCTATTGAGCAACTGGGAAGATATCCATTTTGTAACAGTAGTAGGAAGGGTCAAGTGGAAACTCTCTCTCTCCCCCTAAAATTTACAGTTATCAAAAATTATATACATTTCAGGAATGTCAGAAAGATGAATTCTACCATTAAAAGTGGAAAGATGTCTGCCTGGGAAAATTTACCATCATCTCTCTGTGTGACTGTAATAGAATGAGAACTGGCTCCATGCTTCTCCCCACCCCCTTCCTCTCTAGGGTCCATTCTCTATGCAACTGGCAGAATTATCTTTATGATAAGGCAAATGATTTTTCTCCTCTGCTCAGAACCCTCCAATGAGACAAGAATTAACAATGATCCACAAGTGGACCCAGATGGTGGGCTGCAGCCCATGGGGTCACTAAGGGTTGGACACGACTGAGCAACTTCCCTTTCACTTTTCACTTGTCCCAGGGACAGGGGAGCCTGGTGGGCTCCCATCTATGGGGTCGCACAGAGACATGACTGAAGCGACTTTGTAGCAGCAGCAGTTAGATGCTTAGTGCTTGTGATTCTTGTCAAACTGTCACTTAGCCAAAGAAAAATTTGTTTGCAAGAATGAAAACAGATTTGGGTAAGTTTAATTCCGTGGTAATACTAATTGCTACTGTTGTTTCAGACCAAAGTGACTGGTCCTATTGCCTTTCCATTGTCATTTTGCTCTGTCTTCTCACTTCGCTCACTATACTGCAGTCATGAAGACTTCCTTACTGTTCTTTACACATGCCAGTCATGCTTCTATCTAATGGTCTTTCTATTTATTGTTTCCTCCAACTCTGTGAACGTCAGTCAAATTACATCCCTCGCAGGGATACTTTTTCTTTGGCCACTGGATATAAAATGTCAACCCCACCCCCCGCTTCCCAACTCCTTCCCCAACCAAGTTCTCCCTCTCTTTTTTTCATGTATGTATACATGAAATATACAATCTTATATATGAAGTATATTGTTTTATTTATTCATTTTGATTTCTGCCTTCATTCTCTCAAGTACATAAACTCCATAAAGTCAAGATATTTGCCTGTTTTGCTCATTGTTTTACTCCCATTGCTCAAAAAAGTACCTGACACCTAGGAATAGTTTCATAATTATTTATTAAGGAGTAGTTAGATGCTTCGGAGAAGGCAACGGCACTCCACTCCAGTACTCTTGCCTGGAAAATCCCATGGATGGAAGAGCCTGGTAGGCTGCAGTCCATGGGGTTGCTTCGAGTTGGACATGACTGAGCGACTTCACTTTCACTTTTCACTTTCGTGCATTGGAGAAGGAAATGGCAACCCACTCCAGTGTTCTTGCCTGGAGAATCCCAGGGACGGGGAGCCTGGTGGGCTGCAGTCCATGGGGTCACTAAGGGTTGGACACGACTGAGCAACTTCCCTGTCACTTTTCACTTGCCCCAGGGACAGGGGAGCCTGGTGGGCTCCCATTTATGGGGTCGCACAGAGACATGACTGAAGCGACTTTGTAGCAGCAGCAGTTAGATGCTTAGTGCTTGTGATTCTTGTCAACCTGTCACTTAGCCAAAGAAAAATTTGTTTGCAAGAATGAAAACAGATTTGGGTAAGTTTAATTCCGTGGTAATACTAATTGCTACTGTTGTTTCAGATGTGGTCTATTTCCAGGAGACAGTCAGTCCATCTCTCGGCACCTGGTATGCAGCTACTGAATCTGTGAATGCTTTTTTCTATATCTCAAGTGAGAACATCAGAAGTTACCTTTCATCTAGAAGGGATAACAGTGCACCTTTCTTACTTTAGCTCCATGCCACAATATGATCCATAGAGACAGTGACTATCTCAACATCTTACTAGAAATTATCTTGGCTCACTATATTAGTGAAATAATATTGCCAAGATGGGCTTCGCTGGTGGGCTCAGACGGTAAAGAAATGGTAATCCAGGAGACCCAAGTTCAGTCCCTGGATTGGGAAGATCCCCTGGAGAAGAGAATGGCTATCTACCAGAATTCTTGCCTGGAGAAGCCCATGGATAGAGGAAACTGGCAGGCTACAGCACATGGGGTCGCAAAGAGTTGGACACTTTTGAGTGGCTAAAGCTTCATTGCCAAGACCTGAATATCAAGAACTTACAGATATGTTAGGGTCCTTGCGTATCAGACACTGTGTATAAACAACTTCAGAGCCCTTGATGTCATCTGTTCTAAGCTGCCTGAGCACTGGCTGACCTCACCACTGCACAACCAGACAGGCGGTTGTGCATGGTGTTCACACAATGTGCTTCATCCCTTTCACCTATACTGTGCAGTTCTTATCTCCAGCCCATGCTGCATGCCTCTTAGTTCCTGCTTCTGCTCTATGATCACGCCTCTGCATGCACACCCTAGAATTTCAGAGCACTTAATGAACTATGGGGAAAATCTTTGACCACTGAAAGACAGCAACTAATGGATTTTTTCCCAACCACCAAATGATTATCTGGGAATGTATTTTTTTTTACACTTCTTGACTAAAAGCAGTGGCCAGGTCAAAAATTTCATTCTCCTATCCCCTCTCCTTCCTTCCCACATTGCCTTTTTTCTCTTATCTCTACTCCCTCAGATTTTATTCCTTAATAAATGGAATAGTATAACAGAATAATTCCTTAATGGGCTTCCCAGGTGGCACTAGTGGTAAAGAATCCAACTGCTAATGCAGGAGTCGTAAGAAACGTGTGTTTAATCCTTTGGTCAAGAAGATTCCCAGGAGTAGGGCGTGACAACCCACTCCATTGCTTGGAGAATTCCATGGATAGAGGAGCCTGGCAGGCTACAGTCCATAGGGTTGCAAAGAGTTGGACATGACTGAAACGACTTAGCACATATGTTAGTTTCTTAATGGTATAGGAATAATATAATTCCATTTAACCATAGGCTCTGCTTTCTGGAAAACCCAAGCTGAAACTGTTGGTACCAGAAGCAACCCTAAAGAACATCTTCTTAAAATAGAATTTTGAAATTGGTTATTAACTGGTCAGAGAGTGATAAGTGGGGTGGTGTTAAATCTATTTGTGATGTCATCATGCTACTGAGAATTCCTCCTGTGATAAAGTCAAATGAAAGATGAAACATTGTGACAGGCTGTGGCTGGGGAGACTGAACAGAATGGAAGTAATGCTAATTAAAAAACTGTGGCTTGGGAACACTGAAGGTAAGGTAGTTATATATGTCAGTTTACAGATATGCCTAATGGTTTGACTAAATGATCTGGAACTCGGAAAAAGATGGTTGGGGAGGTAGGTAATAAAGGGTTTGGGGTAATGATCCAACACGTGAGAATACTTGTGTCTCGTATGAACGTTCACAAAACGTGAACCTCCGTGGCAAAGTAAACTTTCCATAATTAGATGAGCAAGATACTCAGTTTTGTGGATATCAGTGAGCACTGTGGCAAGGACAGAGATTTTGCCTAAGCTCAACCACAAGAACTTTTCTCATCAAGACTGAGTTGGTCACTGCCACAACTATGTGTCAAATTTGACAGCAACAGCCAACTTTGTGATAGAGTGAGTATACTGGAAATCTTCCAAGTTAGAATGGTAGTGAGTTTTTCCTTAGGGAATAAAGTCAGTTTTGAATCATGGGATTCACACGTCTTAAGAACAATTCTAAAAGAATTCGTCCCTGTGGATTAGTATAATGGCCAGTTGAAGATTCAGATCTCTTGTACTATCTTACAGGATACACTATTTGCTCTAAACCGGGGACCCATTTATAGTGCTGCTTCTCCAATATGTGAGCCCTGGAATGTAATTCAAGTGGGAGTGACCCTCTTCCCAAATATTTGACCTCTAGCCTGACTCTGCTGGCTTGAAAAGTGAAAGTGTTAGTTGCTCTGTTGTGTCTGATTCTGTGACTCCATGGACTATACCCAGCCAGGCCTTTCTGTCCACGGAATTTTCCAGGCAAGAATACTGGAGTGGGTAGCCATTCCCTTCTCCAAGGGATCTTCCTGACTCAGGGATTGAAGCCAAGTCTCACACATTGCAGGCAGATTCTTTACCATCTGACTAGGGAAGCCCATCTGCTGGTTTAGATGTAGTCATTTATAAGATTTTAGAGGGTCTCTTTTTAAGTAGAGGGTGAATTTATTTTCAGTGATAGAAGGAGATAATGTAATTGTGTTGCATTATCTTAGGTTGTGCTTTTTGTTGTTTAGTCACTAAGTTATGTCTGACTCTTTTGTGACCCCATGGACTGTAGCCCGCCAGGCTCCTCTGTCCAAGGAATTTCCCAAGCAAGAAATACTGGAGCTGTTTGCCATTTCCTTCTCCAGGGGATCTTCCTGACCCAAGGATCCAACCCAAGTCTCTTGCATTGGCAGGCGGATTCTTTACCACTGAGCCACCAGGGAAGCCCTAGGTTGCTCTTATTGATGTTATTTTCAGAAGTTCAGCTTTGGAAAAAGAGTGTGCAATGTTGGGAAGCTAATGCATTGGGGGCTGTGGTGATATTTGTCATATTTTTGATTTGTCTTGAATGTATTGCCTATGTTTAGGGAATTCTTTATCTTACGAGAATAAAAGCCATGTAGATGATTGCTTTCCCAGATTTCCTTTCAGTATGTGATCTCAGCTCTGCCCATAAGATGAACCCAATGTGGACCAAATCAGAAATTAGAAGTTAATGATGAAGTCAACTCTATGAGGGATTCATTCTGATAAGGGTGGTGGTGTCCACATCCAACGCTTGCAACTTGCAGAGCCAGTGGTACAGTCTCCACTTCCCATACTTAGCAGTGGTGACTGTATGTTCAGTTCAGTGCTGTGATGTTCTGTATTGGTCTTAGCTTCTAAGCTTGGTTCATAGGTCCTGCCAGAGAGCTGGTGAACTACTTAAGGTTTCCTCTGAAAAATTCATTAATTATCTAAATTTATCAGACTTCATATATATTGTTTCAACCAAAAATCTTACTGAACAATTTTTCTTTTTCATTGTATTTGATTGCTCCTTTCTAAATTCTCAAGATTAAAACATTTATTTTTATTCATTCTTGTGTAGCAATGCATGTGCATAATGCTAGCATTTCCTTTAAGCAGTGCTTTATTTTTCATTCTTATTACTATACATTGCAAACATTATAAAATTTTGATTTTGATATTGTTTTACCAGAAGATTTCGAATTTCCAGATATTGCTGTTGTTTTCTATTTTTGTTGACTTCTAATTTTACTACTTTGTGATCATATAATTTGTACAAGGAGATCAAACCAGTCAATCCTAAAGGAAATCAACCCTGAATATTCGCTGGAAGGACGGATGCTGAAACTGAAGCTCCAATACTTTGGCCACCTGATGTGAAGAGCCGACTTATGGGAAGAGACCCTGATGCTGGGGAAGACAGAAGGCAGGAGGAGAAGGGGACAGCAGAGGACAAGGTGGTTGGATGGCATCCCTGACTCAATGGATATGAGTTTGAGCAAACTCTGGGAGATGGCAAAAGATGAGGAAGCCTGGCGTGCTGCAGTCCATGTCGTCACATGGAGTCAGACACGACTTAGTGATTGAGCAACAACAACAATTTGCCCCGTGTTTGTTTCTACACTTTAGAATTTATTGAATTTTTGTAGCTTAACAAATGGTAAATTTTTGTAAATGCTTAAAGGAATTTTTGAAAAGTTGTGGTAATTTGGCATCACTGTGGTACAGCTTTGGCTTTTTAAATTTTGAAGCTGTTTTTTGGTGCATAAAGATCCTTTAGAAATATTTACTATAATTGTATTTTTTATTATTTTAAAGTATATTTTTTCTTTAATGCTTTTTGCTTTGACTTAGTAATTGCCCAATATTAATATCATAAAACTCACTTTTCCCCACATGATTAATATTTGTTTGCTTTTTTTCTTTCAGCCTTTATTGAATAATTTTAACTATGCCTCATGTATCTAGTTGGTTATTATTTTACAGCTAATCTAAAGAATAATGTATTCTACTTCACTCATGATTTGAAAAGCATGTTGACATTTAGTTCTGATCACATTTTTGTTTTCTGTTTTTAGTGTTTTCTCTTTTTTTTTTTTAAGTGATTTGCCAAGAAAACTAGACTTAGAGCATAGTTTTAAGAAGCACAAGATATTGAAAAAATTGTTTTCTCCCTAGCAGCAATAATTTCTATTTAACTCCTTCTCATTTACATTAAAGGAGATCACTGACCATGAACCTTTCTTAGTTTCAAATCTCCAGAGTCAAGTCTAATCTCCCCGATTTCTTAACTCCAGCTCTTGATTTAGTATTTTGGATATATTTCAGCTGATATATCAAACATAAGACATGATTTTCCCTTATGAGTGCTCCCAATTAACTTTTCTGCATAGAAGGAACTGCTTTCTTTCTCTCTCCCATTCACACCATGAAGTATAATCTGGTAGAATAAGAGTTCATGATGACCTATGTCTATCCATAACGTTTAAAGTTATCTTTCCAGAGTTTTTTTTTTTTTCTTTCTTGAAGAGTTATTTGTTCAAATGGATTCTCCTTCTCATTCCTTTAAAACTCAGAGCTTTAAAATCAAGGTCAGTAAAGAAAATCTTTTAACTTCTCTTAAAATCTTAACCAGTTACATAAACTTAGCTCCAGTAGGACCCGTGCCTCTCCTCTCTCCTCCTTCCTTCCCTTCCCTGCCTACATTATAAACACACAATGACACACAATCTGCTTTTTAGCGTTATGCAGTCATACATTCTTTTCTCAATAGTAAGCATGTTAACCATCTTCATTGCAGACTCTTAAAGACAGCCATATCAATATATGCAATTTGATGATGATTAATATTGATTAAGTAGTTCTTTATCATGAATATGTCTTTCTTATGGAAAAATTTACTTTAAATAATGCATCTACTTTTAAGCAAAGAAATAAATTGTGGGTGTCAACTTATCTATTTCAAAATCAAAATTACTCATTACTTGGTTCACCAACAGGAAAATGGAATTTCCATGTATCTTCAAACTTGACTTTTAGCCCAGATTTAAAGAAATACAGACTTTCTCTTTTAGTTCATTTAATTTACAGCTGAATTAGTCATAATTTCCTTTTTGTTTTCTTATAGTCTGCAAAGCCATTACCAGCTTTTAACCATTTAATTTCCACTTTTCAAAAATTTGTTTGAATTAACTTACATTATCTTTATCTACTCTTGTTAGCATAAAGGTCTTTAACAATGATCAACCCTTAGACAAGTGAAAGTTGAAAAGATCAATTTTAACTTAATGTTTTATTTGTGTGTGCAGTGAAAGACACAAGTTTTGAAGACTCATCTTTGCAATTGTTTTAAATGAATTAAAATACAATGCAACTTTGAATCCCACTCCAAGATATGTATATGGAGAAAAATCTGGTTGAAAGGATACATGTACCCCAAGGTTTACTGCAGCACTATTTACAATAGACAAGACATGGAAGCAATCTAAATATCTATCAACAGATGAATGAATAAAAATGTAGCACATATACATACTGTCAGCCGTTTAAAAAAAATTAAACAATGCCACTTGCAGCAACGTGAATGAACCTGGAGGATACCATACAAAGGAAGTAAGTCAGAGAAAGACAAATATACACTATTACTTGTATGTGAAATCTAAAAAATGATAGAGAACTTACATACAAAACGGAAACAGACTTACAGACTTGACTTAGAGAACAAATTTATGGTTACCAGAGGGAAGGATGGAGGAGAGGGACAGATTGAGAGTTTGGGATTGACATGTATACACTGCTATATTTAAAGGAGATAACCAATAAGTACTTATAAATAGCACAGGGAACTCTGCTTAACATTCTCTAGTAACTTAAAATGAGAAAAGATTTTGAAAAAGAATAAATGCATATCTATGCGTAACTGAATTACTCTGCAGTACCTCTGAAACTAAGACAACACTGTTAATCAACTATATTCCAATATAAAATAAAAATAAATAAAATCTTAAAAAAATAAAAAGCATTTGAACCTTTTAAAAATATAATCCAATTTTGAAAGCTTACTTTTGAATTACTAAAATAATGAAATGTCTCCAAGGCCTGATTCTTTTGCTTTGGTTTAAGATTTATTTGGCTGCACTGGGTCTTAGTGGTGCCATAAGCAAGCTTCAATCTTTGCTGCAGCATGCAAACTCTAGTTCCTTGACCAGGTTTCAAACACAGGCACTCTGCATTGAGAGTACAAAGGGAGTCTTAGTCACTGAACCACCAGTCCCTCTAAAGAATTGAAGTCCCTTCTGATTCTTATTCGAAGCTGTTGATAAGACATTGTTTATTGCTTTTATTGCTATGACAATAGATTTAGAGACAAATTTTAACTTTAATTTTTCTTAAAATGTTTTGAAGTGTCTTCAAAGTATACCGTGCTTTTTTTTTATCTTTTAACTTTTGTTGATGTATTGATTTGTAGTATGTGCTTAGGAATTCGACAGCATGGGATCAAATATCTTCTCCACAACTTATTGACTATTACTAGTCTCTCTTTGCCTCAGTTTATTTGTCTGTCAAATGGGGTTAATAGTTGCTACTTCATAAGGCTATTGTGAAGAATAAAAGAGTAGCTAAATATAAAGTTCTCAGAGGAAGGCCTGACATCTGTAAGCACTACAACAGCTACATTCCCCCAAGCTTATAGTGTAGTCATGAAAATCATGGACATTGGAACTGCGCAGACCTGGGAACCAATCCCAGGGGTAACTTACACTGTCACTGTGACACTGACAAGTCATTTCTTTGCTCTCTCTTCCAAACTCTTATTTCGCTATTTGTTAAGTGAGGGTGATAATACATACTTGACTACCTTAGATGAAAAGTTTAGCACAATACCTACCATGTGGTAAACATTCAATTAATGGTAACCAGAAACTCCAAATATGTTTTAAACAGCCTTTTAAATATTTTTTGATAGAAATCAAAGAGCAAGTTTGTACATTAAAGTGAAGGTAGGCAAAAAAAAAAAAAAAATAGAAGAAAGAGAAGAAGAAAGAGAAAAAGAAAGAGGAAGGGAGGGAGAGAAGAGGAAGTTAGTTTATATTTCATTGTATTTTTAGGTGTATAAAGAGTATAATTTCCTTAAGTGCTGGTCTGTGGAGAAAGGTAGGCAGGAATGAAAATTTCTATGACTTGAATTAACACAACTCTGTGTCACTCTTTCCTTATTCCAAAGCTTAACTGGTCTAAATGTCTTCATTTGTTCGAATATTAATTCCCTGCTGATCCTCACTTACACCTAGGCCTGAGTTCATGCAGGGTTTGGAAAATGTCTATGTGGGAAGGCTTTCCTTCCAAAAGTTGTTTTTTCATAAACAAACCACCATTAAATGTGTTCTTATACTTATAAAAATACCTATCCCTTGGGAGATGTTAGAAATGAGTGTATTTTAAGAATGGATTTATTCATTATTTCTTAACAGCTAAGTGAGAATAGGACACTATGATGTTTGAATGAGAAACAGAGTAAAGAGTATTTTAAAAATCCAGGTGATTTTTGGAGAGTGCAATCCATTTAGCAGGTCCTGAGAAGCTCAGAAAGTAACAACTAATTTCCTTGAAACTTAAAACACAAAAGGAATATATTGTTTTTGTAAATACTTCTATTTTATAAACACAGCAGAAATTAAAAGAATCAAACACTCTTACTATAAATTTTTGTTAATTTACAGATCAAGAAATTGTGACTTTAAAATAGTTCCTGTTTTACAATGACTTAAAATAAACTCTTGGAAAAAAAGCCCAAACTCAGGACTAGAGGTCAGGAAAAAGAGGAGCATGACTCATAGAAATTGTATTAAAGTTCCATCTGAAACAGCAAGTGAAATAATTTTTATTTATATTTATACTATACAGATGTTAGAAGAGTTCTTATTATTATGACTAATTCAGAGCCTTAGGCTTATATTTCTCTCCATAAATTGCTAGTCTCTCATCTGCACTTTCCCTCCCCCATACTACTGTGGTCAAAGCACATTTTCAATAGGATGTATTTAGGCATTTCTTTCTTAAAGTCCTTGCTGCTAATGTAACCGTGAGCTTGTGCCACAGATCTCAGTCACTTTCACAGTGACCCTTGTGCTTTCAATGAAAGATATTCCCATCTGAATGCAGAGTTCCAAAGAACAGCACGGAGAGATAAGAAAGCCTTCCTCAGCGATCAATGCAAAGAAATAGAGGAAAACAACAGAATGGGAAAGACTAGAGATCTCTTCAAGAAAATTAGAGATACCAAGGGAATATTTCATGCAAAGATGGGCTCGATAAAGGACAGAAATGGTATGGACCTAACAGAAGCAGAAGATATTAAGAAGAGGTGGCAAGAATACACAGAAGAACTGTACAAAAAAGATTTTCACGACCAAGATAATCACGATGGTGTGATCACTCACCTAAAGCCAGACATCCTGGAATGTGAAGTCAAGTGGGCCTTACAAAGCACCACTATGAACATAGTGGAGGTGATGGAATTCAGTTGAGCTATTTCAAATCCTGAAAGATGATGCTGTGAAAGTGCTGCACTCAATATGCCAGCAAATGTGGAAAACTCAGCAGTGGCCACAGGACTGGAAAAGGTCAGTTTTCATTCCAATCTCAAAGAAAGGCAATGCTAAAGAATGCTCAAAATACCACACAATTGCACTCATCTCACATGTTAGCAAAGTAGTTCTCAAAATTCTCCAAGCCAGGCTTCAGCAATACTTGAACCCTGAACTTCCAGATGTTCAAGCTGGTTTTAGAAAAGGCAGAGGAACCAGAGATCAAATTGCCAACATCTGTTGGATCATTGAAAAAGCAAGAGAGTTCCAGAAAAACATCTATTTCTGCTTTATTGACTATGCCAAAGCCTTTGACTGTGTGGATCACAATGAACTGTGGAAAATTCTTCAAGAGATGGGAATATCAGACCACCTCACCTGTCTCTTGAGAAACCTGTATGCAGGTCAGGAAGCAACAGTTAGAACTGGACATGGAACAACAGACTGGTTCCAAATAGGAAAAGGAGTACGTCAAGGCTGTATATTGTCACCCTGCTTATTTAACTTATATGCAGAGTACATCATGACAAATGCTGGGCTGGATGAAGCACAAGCTGGAATCAAGATTGCCGGGATCCAGCAATCCCACTGCTGGGCATACACACTAGGAAACCAGAAGGGAAAGAGACACATGTACCCCAATGTTCATCGCAGCACTGTTTATAATAGCCAGGACGTGGAAGCAACCTAGATGTCCATCAGCAGATGAATGGATAAGAAAGCTGTGGTACATATACACAATGGAGTATTACTCAGCCATTAAAAAGAATACGTTTGAATCAGTTCTAATGAGTTGGATGAAACTGGAGCCTATTATACAGAGTGAAGTAAGCCAGAAGGAAAAACATAAATACAGTATACTAACGCATATATATGGAATTTAGAAAGATGGTAACAATAACCCTGTGTACGAGACAGCAAAAGAGACACTGATGTATAGAACAGTCTTATGGACTCTGTGGGAGAGGGAGAGGGTGGGAAGATTTGGGAGAATGGCATTGAAACATGTGAAATGTCATGTATGAAACGAGATGCCAGTCCAGGTTCAATGCACGATGCTGGATGCTTGGGGCTGGTGCACTGGGACGACCCAGAAGGATGGTATGGGGAGGGAGGAGGGAGGAGGGTTCAGGATGGGGAACACATGTATACCTGTGGTGGATTCATTTTGATATTTGGCAAAACTAATACAATTATGTAAGGTTTAAAAATAAAATTAATTAAAAAAAAATGAAAAAAAAAACAAACAAACAAAAGAATATGCCGTTGGTTGCAAGAGCCTGTCCACAAAAAATAATCTATCCCAAGACACTTTCCATATCCAACCCTGACAGGGCCAGGCATAGGAAAGACTCAAGATCACAATTTTCTAAATAGTATTTTCCACAGCACTCATTGCACTTTAGAGAGTATATTACTTCTTTCATAAAATACATTTTTTCCCTACCCATGTCATTTGTAAGCCACAAATCTGATTTCTATAAAGTGTTGCCTACTATATTTTAAATAAGAGTTTGATGTATAGATCTCGTCTTCATTACTTTAAAACAGTGAGGTTTAACTGTTCTGATCACATTCTGCTTTTGTAAGATAATGTCAAACACTGAGAACAAATACACTGGGTGCAAAGTAAGTGCCAGCAGGAGCCAAGAAAACAGACTAGGCCAATGTTTAGTCTTGACTCTGTTAAACAACAGGAATTTCAGGACACCAAGAGAGCACTCTTTCAGGGATTCCATAGCCTAGGTGGTAAGAAGATAGGCAAACGTGCTGTCTCATATGATATGCCATACCTTATAGTGGTAAAAAAAAAAAAAAAAAAA
>NW_011494661.1:1795603-1802271 GCF_000754665.1 Bison bison bison | reverse complement strand
AGATTTAGAAAACAAAGATCATGGCATCTGGTCCCATCACTTCATGGGAAATAGATGGGAAAACAGTGGAAACAGTGTCAGACTTTATTTTTGGGGGCTTCAAAATCACTGCAGATGGTGATTGCAGCCATGAAATTAAAAGACACTTACTCCTTGGAAGGAAAGTTATGACCAACCTAGATAGAGTATTTAAAAGCAGAGACATTACTTTGCCAGCAAAGGTCCGTCTAGTCAAGGCTATGGTTTTTCAGTGGTCATGTATGGATGTGAGAGTTAGACTATGAAGAAAGCTGAGCGCCAAAGAATTGATGCTTTTGAACTGTGGTGTTGGAGAAAACTCTTGAGAGTCCCTTGGACTGCAAGGAGATCCAACCGGTCCATTCTAAAGGAGATCAGTCCTGGGTGTTCATTGGAAGGACTGATGCTGAAGCTGAAACTCCAATACTTTGGCCACCTCATGCAAAGAGTTGACTTATTGGAAAAGACCTTAATGCTGGGAAGGATTGGGGGCAGGAGGAAAAGGTGATGACAGAGGATGAGATGGCTGGATGGCATTACCGACTCGATGGACATGGGTTTGGGCGGACTTCAGGAGTTGGTGATGGACAGGGAGGCCTGGCGTGCTGGGATTCATGGGGTTGCAAAGAGTTGGACATGACTGAGTGACTGAACCAAGCTGAATTGTTAATTGATTGTTACTGTCCTGATTTCCTCTTTATTGTCTTATAACGATTGGAATATGCATTATTTATTGTTTAACAACAAATTAAAACTTAGTGACTTCAGTTCAGTTCAGTTGCTCAGTCATGTCTGACTCTGGTACCCCATGGACTATAGCATGCCAGGCTTCCCTGTCCATCACCAACTCCCAGAGCTTCCTCAAACTCATGTCCATGGAGTCAGCGATGACATCCAAACATCACATCCTCTGTCATCCCCTTTTCCTCCTGCTTTCAATCTTGCCCAACATCAGGGTCTTTTCCCGTGAGTCAGTTCTTTGCATCAGGTGGCCAAAGTATTGGAGCTTTAGCTTCAGTAACAGTCCTTTGAATGAATATTCAGGACTGATTTCCTTAGGATTGACTGGAATGATCGCCTTGCAATCCAAGGGACTCCCAAGATTCTTCTCCAACATCACAGTTCAAAAGCATCAATTCAAACACTGGTAAATAGTTGCTGTCTCTCACAGTTTCTTTGTCAGGAATTGAAGAGCTGCTTCAGTTCAGTCAGTTCAGTTTAGTTCAGTTGCTCAGTCATGTCCGACTCTCTGTGACTCCATGGACTGCAGCACGCCCAGCCTCCCTGTCCATCACCAACTCCCAGAGTTGACTCAAACTCAAGCCCATTCAGTCAGTGATGCCATCCAACCATCTCATCCTGTCTTGTCCCCTTCTTCTCCGCCTTCAATCTTTCCCAGCATCTGGGGCTTTTCAAATGAGTCAGCTCTTTGCATCAGTTGGCCAAAGTATTGAAGTTGCAGCATCAGTCCTTGATGAATGAATATTCAGGACTGATTTCCTTTCCAGGATGGACTGGTTGGATCTCCTTGCAGTCCAAGGGATTCTTGACAGGCAGCAATTCTGTTTCAGGGTCTCTCAGGAGGTTGTCAGAATATCTGCCTTCAGTCATCTGAAGGCTTGTTTGAGGCTGGGAGACCTGCTTCCAAGAAGGTTGTCTCCCGTGGATGGTAAATTGGTACCAATTTTTGGTAGCAAATCTTGGTTTTGCTCCACATGGACCTTTCCAAGATCCGTGGATCTAGAGTGTTCCTAACTGCATAATGGCTGGTTACCCTCAGCATAAGCAATACAAGAGAACAAAGCAGAAGCCTCAGGGCCCTTTATAAACCAACCTCAGAAGTCCCACACTGTCACCTCTGTCCTCTGTCATTCATAGCAGCCCTGATTCAGTGTGGGAGGAGAATATACAAGGGACTGACTGTCGGGAGATGAGAATCCTTGGGGGTGTGTGTGCTCAGTTGCTCAGTGGTGTCCAACAATGTAGCCCACCAGTCTCCTCTGTCCATGAGATTTTTCAGGCAAGAGTATGAGAGTAGGTTGCCATTTCCTTCTCCAGGGGATATTCCTGACCCAAGGATTGAACTTCCATCTCTTGCATCTCTAGCACTGGCAAGCAGATTCTTTACCACTGTGCCACCTGGGAAGCTCTAGGGTCTGCCTACCACACAGTAAAAGGATACGATCTGTTGTCCAATACTAGACACTATCATATGTCTCCTGAACTGGGCTTCTCTATTTTCCAACAACTAGATGAGCCTGTGCCTGTCTTTTTGGCTTCAGTGATTTATTATAAATTCTGGTTCTGGCCACTCCTAGTCTTCACCATTCAGTGAGACAAGAACCCAAAAGATGCAAGTACAACTAAAATATACTTCTCAGTTAAATCGTCAAGGAGTTAGTAAACAGTTTTATTCTCAGTGAATTGTTTGTGAACTTAGAGGATTGCTTGCCCCTTTTGAAGTTTAATGAGGGCTTCCCTCATAGCTCAGTTGGTAAAGAATCCACCTGCAATGCAGGAGACCCCCGTTCAATTCCTGGGGGGGTCAGGAAGATCCGCTGGAGAAGGGATAGGCTACCCCCTCCAGTATTCTTGGGCTTCTCTTGTGGCTCAGCTGGTAAAGAATAAGCCTGCAATGTGGGAGACCTGGGTTCAATCCCTGGGTTGGGAAGATCCCCTGGAGAAGGGAAAGGCTACCCACTCTAGTATCCTGCCTGGAGAATTCCATGGACTACAGTCCATGGAGTCACAAAGAGTCCGACACAGCTGAGCAACTTTCACTTTGAAGTTTAATAACATTACACTTGTCAGTGTAAGCCTTTTCAAAGTCAGTAGGAGTTTTATACACTTCTCTTGGATAAAATATGTGTGGAAATAGGAGAAAAACATTAACTTCATGGAAATGTATATTATATGGTTAACAATAATTATGAAAATTCTTGTTTTCCAAGCTGTACTTTTCCACTTGTTTTCCTTAAGGTTATTTTTACTTGGCCATAGATTGGGACTCTCTACTCCAGGTTTACTTTAACGGAAAAGTTTTACATGTAGGAGGTTATTGTTTGCATTTGTTATAATAAGTACTCTTAGTTTATTGAAGTATGGGTTTCTTGTACTCTTATTTATTGAAGTTTGGGTTTTCCTTGGTATAAAAGAATTTATATAACAGTGAAATAATCAATGGCACAGAAATCTGTAAGCCAGGATACTTATACAAGAATGTGGTAAAATGATAATTATATAACTGATTGAACCAGAGTGTCATGATTAATGATAGAATTCTATAAGCAGATATACAAGGAATATGATAATTCATCTGTTACTTTTAGAACAAAATATTGTTTATTAATTCTCTAAAACAGAAATTACAAATAAAAGGCAGATTATGTAAATGAAATATGTTGTATGTTGATTTGCAGAATTATTGAGCAGATATTAAATTTCAAAACCTGAATAAACAATAATTAATGACCTAAAATTACCCTAAATGCATATTTTAGAATAAATGGACAATAGGTAGTGTAAATCTTGTGACTAATTTTATTTGCTGTAATTTTAATTGCATTAACATACATTAAGTATGTTAAACATATTATACGTTAATATACATTAAAACATAGCAAAAGACATTTTCTTAAGAAGTAGTTCCCTGCTTTAAAGTTGATATCCTTAGAAGATATTATTAGACTGTATTTCAGTGGTTCAGTGAAATTCACAGGAGATAACATTTCTCATTAAAAATTCCTGTAACAGCTCGTTGGGCAAGCTACATGAGTTTACTTCTGGTAATTTCTAGTGCAGTGTTCTCAAAGCCCATAGAATTAAAAATTGAAAAGGCTGGGAGAAAGGAACTGAAATATTTTCCCTTTCCTTTCCATTAGTCCTAAGCTCACAGTCTGAATCCAGCTGGTCTTTTACCCATTTGCCCTTCAGAGTTAGGAAGGGATAATCAAAGAAAGATCATATGAAGATGTGGACAATAAGAAGTGAAGAAGAAGAAGGAAGTAGGCTCACCTGGAGCCATTAAAACTTGCTTAGAAATTATGCTATAGACTTAATGTGTCTGCCCAAATGGGGCTTCATATGTTGAAGTCCCTAATCCCCAGTGTGATGGGATTTGGAGGTAGGGCTTTGGGGAGGTTAACTAGGTTAAGATAAGGTCATGAGTGTGGAGACTGCATGTTGGAATTAGTGCCTTTATAAAAGAAGAGGAGACCAAAGGCCTCTCTTTCTCTCTCTCTCCCAACATGAGAAAGTAGCTATGTGCATATCAGGAAAGGGATTCATAGCAGACACTGAATCTGCACCTGATTTCAGACATTCCAGATTCCAGAACTGTGAAAAATAAAAATATCTGTTGCTTAAGCCCCCAGTATATGGCATTTTCGGAGAAGGCAATGGCACCCCACTCCAGTACTCTTGCCTGGAAAATCCCATAGATGGAGGAGCCTGGTAGGCTGCAGTCCATGGGGTCGCTAAGAGTTGGACATAGAACTGAGCGACTTCACTTTCACTTTTCACTTTCATGCATTGGAAAAGGAAATGGCAACCCACTCCAGTGTTCTTGCCTGGAGAATCCCAGGGATGGGGGAGCCTGGTGGGCTGCCGTCTATGGGGTCGCACATGACTGAAGTCAGACATGACTGAAGCGACTTAGCAGCAGCAGCAGCATATGGCATTTTATATGTATAACAGCCCAAGGTGACTAATCTAGGCAGATACCTCTAGGAAGAATGTTCTATGTAAAGGCAACAGAGAGTAAAAAGTCCTAGGGAAGAGCTTGTCTGGTGTATTATAGGAACAAGAGGAGCTTGGTATGGAAAACCAATCACATATACTTAAATTTGATTAACCAAAGTGGCATCATTTAATCTTCTGCTAATCCAACAGCTTTCTGTAAATGAGCAGGAGTGCGACAATCACTCTAGGAGCAGAAAATTTGGGGATGATTAGGGAAACTCTGTCCTTTCCATTCCAGGACACTTTCTTTAGAGGCCATTATGTTTTAATAACAACCACAGCAATTTTACCCGACCCTTAAAAGTAGCTCTGTTTTGTGTAATGTCTTGTTCATTGTAGGACTCAGGCTCCTCTCTTCTCTAGAAGAAGAAATCAATCTCCATAATAGTCAAAACTACATAATCGTATATGTAGTTATGAGCTCAATGAACTGATGAAATCCTTGTGTTTCATTTCCCCTGGACAAACATACTGTGGCCACTTTTAAAACACATTATCAGCACTCTTTTATGTAACTCTCCAAGTTTGCTAACTTATCATAAGTTAGCCTAAATGCCATGAACAGTTTGCTTTATGACTTAATGTACCTAAAGAAAATCCCTTGACTCATTTTTGAATATAAATTGCACTTCTAGCAAGTCCAATTAAGGAAATGAGGTTTGGCCAGGAGTCACATCCAGCTTGTGAGTGTCTCTCTCATTTTTACATACTTGTGATTGACGAAATCCAGCTATAAAATTGGACTCTGTCATCTAATTTTCCATGACAATTTGGTGAAGACGTGGGAGGATCATCAGATCCTGAGAACAGCCGAAGAGACATCAGGACATCAGAGGACCAGATGTGAAAAGTGAAGCTCCCTACTGTCTTCCTTTTCATTTCTTTCTCGTTGTTTCCCTGTTACTGTTCCTCAACAACCCTGAACAGTAACAGGGAACAAGGAGAAAGGAATGAAAATAATGAGGTTATTTTCATGCTAGACCTGTTTTTTATCCAGAAGTTTTGTTATTTAAGATAAATATTAGAAACTAATGTTATGTATCCAGCTCTTAGGACACCGGGTCCATGGTCTTTCAGACATCAAGCAATTCTGCAATTCTCTGACACCAACTGGGTGTCTTACAATTCAATCCTATTCTCATGTTAACTACCCAGAGTTACCATCAGACTCTACAGATTTAGTCACTCAGCTGTGTCTGACTCTTTGCGGCCCCATAGACTATAGCCCACCAGGCTCCTCTGTCCATGAGGATTTCCCAAGCAAGAATACTGGAGTGGGTAGCCATTCCCTTCTCCAGGGGATCTTCCCAATCCAGGCATAGAACCTGGATTGCACTGCAGGCAGACTTTTTACAGTCTGAGCCACCAGGGAAGCCCCATGGCAACCCACTCCTTATTCTGGCCTGGAGAATCCCGTGGACAGGGGAGCCTGGCAAGCTATAGTCCATAATGTCACAAAGAATTGAACCTAACTGCAGTGACTTAGAATACATAGCAAGCTACAGACATGAGGGTTGATTTCCACAAGACTGCTCTCACCTCAGACACCAGTCCCAAGTCTCATGGACACAAGCTAACTACAATTTTGTCTCACATGGCTGCAAATTGTGAAACTTTCACAACTCCCCACCTCATTCAGGCTCAAGAATTCACTAGAATGAACTAGAATTCTCAGAACTCAGGAATAGACCGTTTTTACACTTAAAGGCTTATTATAAGTGATATGCAATTCATGGCGTCGCAAAGAGTCGGACACGACTGAGCGACTGAACTGAACTGAACTGATAAGTGATATGACAGAAGAACATCCACGTGGAAGGGCTCCATTAGGCAAGATGCAAGAGTTAGGTGTGGCAGGGGGGGGCCATGCCTTCTCCGGCACATAACCCCCCCAGCACCTCAGTTTGTTC